>NW_021131868.1:244656-485690 GCF_004193835.3 Ostrinia furnacalis | reverse complement strand
CTATAGTTAATGTTGTGTGACTTGGCCGTTCAACAATCTTTATTAAGATAATCATAAGTATTATTGAAATACGCAGCTTTATTAAACCTACATAATTGACTGGTTATTATTGAATTAACGTTTTCCAAGTGGCAATTTTCCATCGTTAATGGGTAGCGGTTCTGGCGACAGATTGGTGCAATGGTGTCATGGAGCACCTGGTTTTGTCACCCTTCAACGGCCAAGTCACACAACATTAACTATAGTAATAAAGAAATTGCAGTAAGGAACCATAGACTTGGCACGACTTTGTCTAGATTTCATTACTTTTTAGAGATAAACAAGCAGCTCCATCGAGACTTGGCTAGTTTTTTACAGAATGTTTTTGGTGGGATTTATTTAACAGCAAATATTTTTTAAAATAAAATGGCCATAATATCTGGTTTGGCCCCATTATTTGACAAATGCTGTTAAAAAGCGACGCAAAAAACTCAAGTCGACAATATCTACCGCTTGGTTGCTTTAGTAATAAATCTTAAAATCCGTCTGTCAGTCAACTGTCAAATTTCTATGTTTCTAGTAAAAATATCTACGGTTTTCGATACGGTTTTTATTATTGACGGAATTGCAAACACGGCCACCTTCTCAGCCGGTTTGACGGTGAAGTGCACGCCTTGATGGCGGCCACTGGTTCCTCTGGTATGCAAGAGGATGCACGAGGATGCACGAGGATGTAATTGCAAATGAGTCACCTGAACAAAGCATTAATAAGCGAGCTCTTCCCAGCGCCAGTCCTTCCCACCACGGCCACCTTCTCAGCCGGTTTGACGGTGAAGTGCACGCCTTGATGGCGGCCACTGGTTCCTCTGGTATGCAAGAGGATGCACGAGGATGCACGAGGATGTAATTGCAAATGACTCACCTGAACAAAGCATTAAGGCGAGGATGCACGAGGATGCAGGAGGATGCAGTCATTGGAGGATGCAGAAGGATGTAGAAGGACGTAGAAGGATGTAAGAGGATGCAGGAGGATGCAAAAGGATGCAAGATGGAGTCATAGAGGAGGATGCAAGATGAAGTCAGTGGAGGATGCAGAAGGATGCAGGAGGATGCAAGAGGATGCAGGAGGATGCAAGAGGATACAGTCATATAAAGGATGCAGGATTAAGTCATATAGAAGGATGCAGGAGAATGTAGTCATTTAGGAGGATGCAAAATGATGCAAGAGGATGCACGAGGATGCAAAAGGATGCAAGATGGAGTCATAGATGAGGATGCAAGAGAATGCAGAAGGATGCAGGATCTAGTCATATAAAAGGATGCAGGAGGATGCAAGAGGATGCAAGATGGAGTCATAGATGAGGATGCAAGAGGATGCAAAAGGATGCAGGATCTAGTCATATAGAAGGATGCACGAGGATGCAAGATGGAGTCATAGATGAGGATGCAAGAGGATGCAGAAGGATGCAGGATCTATTCATATAGAAGGATGCACGGGGATGCAAGATGGAGTTATAGAGGAGGATGCAAAAGGATGCAAGATGGAGTCATAGAGGAGGATGCAAGAGGATGCAGGAGGATGCAAAATGGAATCATAGAGGAGGATGCAAGAGGATGCAGGATCTAGTCATATAGAAAGATGCAGGAGGATGCAAGAGGATGCAGAAGGATGCATGATCTAGTCATATAGAAGGATGCAGGAGGATGCACGAGGATGCACGAGGATGTAATTGCAAATGACTCACCTGAACAAAGCATTAATAAGCGAGCTCTTCCCAGCGCCAGTCCTTCCCACCACGGCCACCTTCTCAGCCGGTTTGACGGTGAAGTGCACGCCTTGATGGCGGCCACTGGTTCCTCTGGTATGCAAGAGGATGCACGAGGATGCACGAGGATGTAATTGCAAATGACTCACCTGAACAAAGCATTAATAAGCGAGCTCTTCCCAGCGCCAGTCCTTCCCACCACGGCCACCTTCTCAGCCGGTTTGACGGTGAAGTGCACGCCTTGATGGCGGCCACTGGTTCCTCTGGTATGCAAGAGGATGCACGAGGATGCACGAGGATGTAATTGCAAATGACTCACCTGAACAAAGCATTAAGGCGAGGATGCACGAGGATGCAAGAGGATGCAGGAGGATGCAGGAGGATGCAAGAGGATGCAGTCATATAAAGGATGCAAGAGGATGCAGGATGTATTCATAAAGAAGGATGCAGTCATATAGGAGGATGCAAAAGGATGCAGTCATATAAGAGGATGCAAGAGGATGCAGTCATATAGGAGGATGCAGGAGGATGCAAAATGAAGTCAATGGAGGATACAGGATGTAAACATGAAGGAGGATGCAAGAGGATGCAATGTGTACCCATGTAGGAGGATGCAAGAGGATGCAATGTGTACTCATATAGAAGGATGAAAGAGGATGCAGTCTTAAAGAAGGATGCAATGTGTACTCATGAAGGAGGATGCAAGAGGATGTAGTCTTAAAGAAGGATGCAGGTTGTAGTCATGTAGGAGGATGCAAGAGGATGCAATGTGTACTCATATAGAAGGATGCAAAAGGATGCAGTCTTAAAGAAGGATGCAGGTTGTAGTCATATAGAAGGATGCAAGAGCATGCAAGAGGATGCAGGAGGATGCAGGAGGATGCAAGAGGATGCAGTCATATAAAGGATGCAAGAGGATGCAGGATGTATTCATAAAGAAGGATGCAGTCATATAGGAGGATGCAAAAGGATGCAGTCATATAAGAGGATGCAAGAGGATGCAGTCATATAGGAGGATGCAGGAGGATGCAAAATGAAGTCAATGGAGGATACAGGATGTAAACATGAAGGAGGATGCAAGAGGATGCAATGTGTACCCATGTAGGAGGATGCAAGAGGATGCAATGTGTACTCATATAGAAGGATGAAAGAGGATGCAGTCTTAAAGAAGGATGCAATGTGTACTCATGAAGGAGGATGCAAGAGGATGTAGTCTTAAAGAAGGATGCAGGTTGTAGTCATGTAGGAGGATGCAAGAGGATGCAATGTGTACTCATATAGAAGGATGCAAAAGGATGCAGTCTTAAAGAAGGATGCAGGTTGTAGTCATATAGAAGGATGCAAGAGCATGCAAGAGGATGCAGGAGTATGCAAGAGGATGCACGAGGATGCACGAGGATGTAATTGCAAATGACTCACCTGAACAAAGCATTAATAAGCGAGCTCTTCCCAGCGCCAGTCCTTCCCACCACGGCCACCTTCTCAGCCGGTTTGACGGTGAAGTGCACGCCTTTAATGGCGTATATTGGTTCCTCTTGTATGGGGTCTGAATCCTTGTCTTTGCTTTCCTTCTTTGGCGGTTTCTCGTATTCTAATGATACGTTTTCGAAGACTATTTCACCTGTAAATTAGTTGTTTCATTATATTACTAGCTTTTCGCCCGCGTGGAATTTTGTCTGTGACAGAAAAACTTTATCGCACAAGTCCCTGTTCCAAAAACCGGGATAAAACTATCCTATGTCCTTTGTCGGGACTCAAACTATCTCTATGACAAATTTCATCAAAATCGGTTCAGTGGTTTAGGCGTGAAAGATATACAGACAGACAGACAGACACGAGTTACTTTCTTATTTATAATATTAGTATAGATACAAACAGTTTTGTCTAATTTATAGGTTTAGCGCTTAATTTAGTCAGTTTCTGAGGCGTGGAAGCAGCACGGGAGGGCATTGACATACATCTTGACGTGACAGAAACTTCTCGCTGACATTTGACGGCAACAAAAACACCCTCACATACCGCTCCCATACCTTAGGCACGGACTGAGTTATGCGCTAGACCAATGATGTTTGGCTGATAAACACATTACCCCAACTCGCACAGTCGGGTAAAAATAAGTATTAGTGTAGAAAATGACTGAACGAGTGCCTGAGGTAGGAGGTTCGTGACAGAGCATACAAGTCTGAAGCACATCTGAAGTCTCGCTGACTTTTGACGTCACAAAAACACCCTCCCGTGCCGCTCCCATACCTCAGGCATTGACTCAGTTATGTGCTAAAGCCCGGTCTCTAAGCACGTAGAATTTTGTCCAATGACCCCAAGCTACCCATCCTTATCGCTCGCGCGTAATTATGTTGCTGTCGCGCTCGCACACTCACTGCGGGCGCCCGTCGCACAGTCGCGACAGCAACCTAATTACGCGCGAGCGATAAGGATGGGTAGCTCGGGGTCATTGGACAAAATTCTACGTGCTCGGCTACCAGACTATAGACCTATACCTACTAACCTTTGGACGGCCATTTTGAGAGATCCAAATCCGGGTGATTCATCTTCAGAGCCTTTTCATTTGGCTCCACTGGAGTTTCTGGGGGTAGGTTCTTGTATTCTAAAATTCTTTCAACCTGTAATAAAAACAATAAACTATAAGCGAAAGGTCACTGACTGACTCACTCATTATATCTCAGAAACTACAAGTGCTAGGAGTCTCAAATTATGCATGGGGGTTCCTTTTAGAACGTAGGTGCTCACTAAGACGGGATTTTGCAAAATTCAATCCCTAAGGGGTAAAACGGGGTCCACGCGTATGAAGATAATGATAACTTACAGAAGTCATCTGGTTTTTCACCTCAGCCGTCTGACATATCCCACCAGGCCCATCACTTGAGTGATGGCCAGCCCTAAGGTGATGAAGATGATGATGATGAACTTACAGAAGTCATCTGGTTATCTACAGCAGCCGTCTACCAGGCTCATCACCTGGTTACCAGCCCTACGTTGATGATGATGATGATGATCAACTTACAGAAGTCATCTGGTTCTCCACCTCAGCCGTCTACCAAATCTCACCAGGCCTATCACTTAAGTGATGGGTAGCCCTACGGTGATGATGATGATGATGATCAACTTACAGAAGTCATCTGGTTCTCCACCTCAGCCGTCTGACAAATCTCACCAGACCTATCACTTAAGTGATGGGTAGCCCTACGGTGATGATGATGATGATCAACTTACAGAAGTCATCTGGTTTTCCACCTCAGCCGTCTGCCGGATGATATCACTTGAGTGATGGCCAGCCCTACGTTAATGGTGATGATGATGATGATCAACTTACAGAAGTCATCTGGTTTTTCACCTCAGCCGTCTGACATATCCCACCAGGCCTAACACTTGAGTGATGACGCCTTAAGGTGATGATGATGATGATGATGATGATGATGATAACTTACAGAAGTCATCTGGTTTTCAACCTCAGCCATCTGCCGGATGATATCACTCGAGTGATGGCCAGCCCTACGTTAATGGTGATGATGATGATGATGATAACTTACAGAAGTCATCTGGTTCTTCACCTCAGCCGTCTGCCAGGCTCATCACCTGGTTATCAGCCCTACGGTGATGAAGATGATGATGATGATCAACTTACAGAAGTCATCTGGTTCTCCACCTCAGCCGTCTGCCAGGCTCATCACCTGGTTATCAGTCCTACGGTGAAGGGGATGATGATGATCAACTTACAGAAGTCATCTGATTCTCCACCTCAGCTGTCTGCCGGATGATATCACTCGAGTGATGGCCAGCCCTACGTTAATGGTGATGATGATGATGATGATCAACTTACAGAAGTCATCTGGTTCTTCACCTCAGCCGTCTGCCAGGCTCATCACCTGGTTATCAGCCCTACGTTGATGATGATGATGATGATCAACTTACAGAAGTCATCTGGTTCTCCAGCACAGCTGTCTGACATATCTCACCAGGCCTATCACTCGAGTGATGGCGCTCTAAGGTGATGATGATGATGATGATGATGATGATGATGATCAACTTACAGAAGTCATCTGGTTCTCCACCTCAGCCATCTGTCATATTTCACCAGGCCTATCACTTGAGTGATGGGTAGCCCTACAGTGATGATGATTATGATGATGATGATGATGATCAACTTACAGAAGTCATCTGGTTCTCGACCTCAGCTGTCTGCCGGATGATATCACTCGAGTGATGGCCAGCCCTACGTTAATGGTGATGATGATGATGATGATCAACTCACAGAAGTCATCTGGTTCTCCACCTCAGCCGTCTGTCGGATGCCATACTGACACATGCCAACCAGGCCTATCACTTGGGTGATGGCTAAGCCGACGTTGCCTCCAGTCGTGTCTGAAGAAAGAAAGAGAGAAAAACTCTATTTAGTACGAAAACATACAAAAAATACAATAAACACAGCACAAGCTACTGAATACTGAAAAAAGGCGCTTGAAAAAGAAAGAAAGACATTTTTTATGTCATCATCATCATCATCTCAGCCACAGGACGTCCACTGCTGAACATAGGCCTCCCCCAATGCTTTTCATGTTGGCCGGTTGGTAGCGGCCTGCGTCCAGCGCCTTCCTGCTACCTTTACGATGTCGTCGGTCCACCTTGGATTTCCGGTACGTGGCCTCCACTCCAGAACCTTGCTGCCCCATCGGCCGTCAGTTCTGCGTACTATGTGCTCTGCCCATTGCCACTTCAGCTTGCGTAGGATTTATTTTTATCTTACCTGGTGGTAAGTGATGATCAGGAATGAATAATGGATGGAATAATTATTTCAGAGCATGTCCACATAAATTGGGACGTGGACAGCGTAGGACTTCATAAAGTTAAAGGCTCGACGGCCTCATAAAGGTAGCAGGAAGGCGCTGGATGCAGGCCGCACCAACCGGGCGATGTGGTAATCATTGGGGGAGGCCTATGTTCAGCAGTGGACGTCCTGTGGCTGAAATGATGATGAAGATTAGGAAACTAAACAGTAGTAGATACTTACCTCGCGAGACCAGTAGGAAGAAGCTAAACGTGACCGCAGCCAGGAACAGACAGCAAAGCATGTCCATCCACCAGCCGAATGCCCTGGCCGTACTCAGTACTAGTGCCCAGGATGACGAATGTAGATCCTGGACGAAATAAATAAATATAAATATCCTCAATCCTATCAATATGTGGACCGACGACCTCATAAAGGAGGCAGGAAGGCGCTGGATGCAGGCCGCTACCAACCAGGCGATGTGGAAATCATTGGGAGAGGCCTGTGTTCAGCAGTGGACGTCCTAACTCCTATGGCTGAAATAATGATGATGATGATAAATGTCCTTGGACATTTTACACTGCGCCATATAGCCTCAAACTTATGCTCGGTCTTTCTCTGATCGAATCAGAAATGAGGAGATCCGCTGGAAAACGTGGAAATCCTTGGGCGAGACCTTTGTCCAGCAGTGGACGTCACTGGCCGTGCTCAACACTAATGCCCAGGATGACGAGTGTAGATCCTGGACAATAGGGAATATGCTTCGGTTTAAAAATTTAATAAACACTTTAGTTAAATCATAAAAGTTCTGTAAAATAAGTGTTGAAATCGGACTGGATACTAAGAAGATACAAACGTTGAGACTTTGTATAGAAATAGTATGACGTCACATTACACACGCCCATACTAACTAGTATGGGACGCTGCTTGTCGTTACTGTGGACAGTGACGTCACGAGATTACAAATATCACATCGTAAATTGTTTCTAAGAAAACCTTTGCTGTTACTAATTACCACTATTTCTCGTATTTAACACATTCACAGTCCAACACAACATAAGTTATCCTGGACTGCTAAAGTGACCAACCCAAAAAGATTTCCTAAGGAAGAATTTTTAAATTAAAGTAAACTTAATGACTTCTTATTATATCAGCTATCTGCCAGTGAAAGTCCCATAAAATCCAGTAGTCCCATAAAATCCCTCTGTAAATGGAGTCGGAAAAAATGTGCCCTGCCCACTGCCAATCAAGTTTGACAACCTTTGTTTGCCACCTGTCATCCGCTTTGCAATGGAGGGAAGTCGAACCTTAATTTCGAACTCCTATATTCTTCTGATTAATTTCGTTGCGGGTCCAATGACAGTTTAACTTTCCCCCGGGACACACTTGACCTTCACTGGTTGGGTTATTGGCGGTCAAGCTGTAGATCCTGGCTACACAGGAGTTGCAGTGGTGGGAACGAGAGGTGGTAATAGTCCCGTTTTTTGCCAATCAAGTTTGACAGTCGATTACTTTGGTATCAAGCCAAGAAATGAGAAGATTCGTAGATCTTCTCAGTTCTTTACAGTGTTTGGAAAATAAATATTGAAGTGTAAACATACCTGCAGTTTGTCAAATTCTCTCGCCAGAGTGCGTTGTTGCTCCCGCGTCGACCGGATCGTTGTTAAGCCGTTGACAGTGGCGGCTGCGTGGTTAAGCGACTGGCTGCGAGCTGTGAAAGGGTTAATTCAATATTAAAAGCTTAGTAAGGCGTACGTGGCAAAAAACAGATATTTTTACTTTGACATTGAATATCTGTGACACGAGATTTTATGAAACTTCTGAGACATGTTTTAAAAGGTTTATAGCTTACTTATCTCTCAATCCGATGTGAAATCGTTTATTTGATTGCACTAAAATGCTATGGCTTGCTATGACATTTAGTACTAAGCACAAAAATAAAAAATGAACTACTAAAAAAGTAAGAAAGAGAAAAAAGCATGTTGTTTGTTATTCTGTTATTCGAAATGGCGGTCAAAACTTAGAAGCACATTGACAAACAACTAAGGTTCATAATACATATATTTTTATTTGTCAATCAAACAAGTAACATACGAAGTTACGGTTCGTTGCCGTTCCACGTGACGTCACAAAGTGCTACACTTTTAACCACGCCTTGAGGTCACGGGCCTCTTCTTTATAACTCTTTCGATTTTCATTAGTTTGAAAAAGTGAAAATACGTGTCGAGTATTTTTTGACAAGTTAAATGACAGACTAATTCACACTCTTGCTTTTTACCTAGGCAACATCCCTTTTATGATGGCTTTATACTGGAAAGAGCCCTTTCTATGATTCATCACCATCTCTCATCTCATCTCAGCCATAGGACGTCCACTGCTGAACATAGACCTCCCCCAATGCTTTCCATGCTGCCCGGTTGGTAGCGGCCTGCGTCCAGCGCCTTCCTGCTACCTTTATGATGTCGTCGGTCCACCTTGTAGGTGGACGTCCCACGCTGCGTTTTCCGGTACGCGGCCTCCACTCCAGAACCTTGCTGCCCCATCGGCCGTCAGTTCTGCGTACTATGTGCCCTGCCCATAGCCACTTCACACACTTTTTTTCTATGATTAAACCTTCTAAATATGAACATAACTTACCAATAGCCTCTATTCTCTTCAGTTCCCGACTAGTACTCAAGAACAGACTCCTCAGTACTACCAGCATGATCAGCAGAACTGCTGTAGGGGCCAGTAGCCACCAGTTCACCAGGCACACCACCACTAGTATGGATACCACTTCGAAGAGGAACTGTGAGAGATAATGAGTTTTATATACACTCAAAATCAAATAAACCGCAACAATATTGGTGTTATTTGAAAGCCCAATAAATATCCTTAAAGAAAAACACATTAAATTTCTTATTAAATGATTAACATATACCATAAATTGTGACTTGAAAAAAGACCTCACTTTGGGCTCACCTCTGGGATCAATTAGACCAAATTAATCCCAACTTAACAGTTTTATAGCCATAAAAGTTGGCTCAAGCGTAACTACTTTACTTTTTGAAGAAGTGACTCTGGATCCTTCTAAAGACATTTTTGGTGTAAAAACCTTTCCTTTAATGAAATGAAGTTTAGAACTAGGCTTTCAAATGGTACCAACGTTGGTGGGAAGTGGGGATGCATACGTTTGATAAGTGCTTGTCGCGGGAGGTGCGATTTATTAGATGTCGAGTGTAGTTTGAGATAAGGTTACATTTAGGTTGGCATTGTTAAGTAGACAGTGGTAGCATACCACCACCAGTATGGATACCACTTCGAAGAGGAACTGTGGGAGAATGGGTTTTATGTAGTTTGAGATAAGGTTACATTTAGGTTGGCATTGTTAAAGACACTCTACTAACAGTATGGATACCAGAGGAACTGTGGGAGAATGGTTCTAAAGCAGTTTGGAATAAGGTTCAGTTTAGAATAGCCTCCCGTGCCGCTCCCATACCTCAGCCACTGACTGAGTTGAGCGCTAAACCTATACCAGTATGGAGACCACTATAAATAGGAACTGTTGGAAAAAGTGTATGCCACATCCTCCATTTGATTCTAAATGACTGATGATGATGAACAGATGACTTCATGACCAGTAGCCTTATTCACGTAACAAAACTTCAATGACAACAAATCGCTGAGTTGCGATCCTATCGAGTAATCGTTCTGTCGCAAATGACCCTTGTGAATACGGATTTAGAACTGTTTTACAATGGGGCGACTTCTTAACGTCAGCGAGATCTTGACTGTCAAAATACGTGAATTAGGCCACTGATGGTGATGAATCATATAGGCAAGCATATAACAATGATGATGATGATGACATCAACTCACCCCAAGAGTGTCGACCAAAGCGACAGGCAGCAAGGTGTCCACTTGCCCCATATCTTTGGAGAATCTGTTGAGGATACGCCCAGAAGGATTGTGGTGGAAGAACCACATTGGAGCGCTGGTCACGCCTCTGTGGGAGAAAGGGACGGTTGTAGAAAGAGAGAGAGGACATATTTATTAAGCACCTTAGGCACAATAAGTTTGTTAGATTCCGGTCGTCGAGCACGTAGAATTTCGTCCAATTACCCCAAGCCTTCTCGCTCGCGCGTAATTATATTTCTGTCGCGCTCGCACACTCACTGCGGCCGCTCGTCGCACAGTCACGACAGCAATATAATTACGCGCGAGCGATAAAGATGGGTAGCTTGGGGTCATTGGACGAAATTCTACGTGCTCGGCGACCGGACTTTAGATCCTATGAAAAAAGGCGATCGGAATATTTTATACAAGAAAATAAAAATATCGGAAAATGCATCTCTCATCTCATCAAGTCTCTGGCACCACCAATTAACTGACGTACTTTTTATGAACTGCAAAAACTAGACACTCCCATAGACTTTGTAGGGCAATACAAGCTGATGACGTCACTATTTTGCACACTCAATAGACCAACTTTTTTTAAAATCATATTTGGGTCATTCCATAAAAATCTGTATATTTTCGACGTCATTTTGTCCGTAACTTTTTTAAGATGCTTTTGAATACTTTATTAGTGTAAATTATTGTTTATTAATTAACTATTTTATGTCTAAAAGGGCCAGTCACTTTATGCTTTATTTTAGGAGAAATTATAATTTTCAATTTTTTCATACTACATTACTCCTATATGACTTCTCATAAAGTATAAAACTTTTAACCTTAACATTTATAGATAAGTTAATACACATAATGTAGTTGTTTTGTTATTATCACTATACAGGGTGTTGATTTCAATCCTCGCCATATTTATTTAGGTGATCTATTATGACTTATATAAACGCATTATCCACCAAAAAAAAAATTACAAACTAAAGTAGAATTTTTAGCGAATATTTTCCGTGCGACATCAACTGTACTGTGGCTCTTAATACTGCAATACGCTTCAACTGCGGCACCCATCGAGCTACGCGGATCGCTCGCTTATCATGTCTGATAGTCTACTGAAGGAAGCCACGTAAAATAGGTAGTGTAAATAGGTATTTTTGTTTGACTAACTAAAGTTAAAGTTCGTTTTAAATTAGTTTGCTGTTTCCTATGTGTGTGTGTGTGTGTAAATACTATTAAATTATATACAATTTCTTATTATAATCAATAAAGCTACTCAACTAGGGACTGACGAAGTGACTGGATTAACACATGTTTCGGTAACAACTGGCACGTTTGCACTAATTCAAAAAACGGCTACCGCAAAGCCAGTATGGTCTGAGGATAACTTCGTATCGTACTTTAAACTCAACTAAATGTCATTCACTCAAATTACATATTAAAGCGCAAAATTATAAAATCAGTGCGTGGCGAGGGAATGACACTAAAAACTGTAGACTCTTTTTCAACTAAAGAAAATCAAACTATTGTTTATTGAAACCGCAAAATATTAATAGAATTTGGTGTAATATACATTTAAATAGATTATTCGTTAATTAAAACAAAGGATAAAGTTGATGTTTTTATAATTGTGGGTCCCAAAACACAAACTTTAGGAGTACGGACATGCCTAGGGAATGACGTTTTGGGTCATTCAAAAGGAATTTAAGATGTTTTAAAATCAGTTTCAAAAAATATAAATGGGTGATGAATAAAGCACATTGCGAGCTGTTATTTAACAATTTTGGAATAAAATATTAACAAATATTTCATGTGAAATGTGGCGCGGACTAAGAGTTGACATATTTTTGTGGAATGACCCATTTACAGTTGATTTAAATTAAATGAGTTTTTAAGACCACTTTGAAGTCCAATCAAACAGAGAATTTCAAACTGTTGGAGTTTTGAATACGAAAAAAATACAATCGAATTAAGAACCTCATTTTTTGAAGTCGGTTAAAAACTCACAAAACTCACCTGAACATCGTATCGTGAAGTGTAATAGACGCTTTAATACATGTGTTGTAGAAGACCACTAGTTTATTCCACGTGAAGAATATACATATGAGAATCAGGCTGGCGTATACGTATACACACTGCTCACGGGTTAGGTGGAAGTGATTGAGTGATAAGTCCACATATGACACTGTAAAGGAAGAAAATATTTAGTTAGGCGGCAACAGCTAAAGCATTGGTTCCCAAACTTATTTGAGACGCGCCCCCTTTCGACCATACAAAAAATTCCGCGCGCCCCCTCCTCCAGTCAAGATTATTTATTGGTCGTATCGAGCAGTCTGGAATCGCAGGTTTTTTTATACTTAAGTTTTTTTATACCCGGGGCTCGCGCCCCCCTTTAAAGGTCTTTGCGCCTCCTCTGGGGGGCGCGCCCCCCACTTTGGGAACAAATGAGCTAAAGGAAAACTATAGTTCAAGCGCTATAACTCAGTCAGTGCTTGAGGAATGAGAGCGGCACAGGAGTGGTGAAATTGACATACACTCAATATCAAATAAACCGCACCTTCCGCGACGCGAACTTTAAAGATTTTCTTCTGACACAATCATGGTACCCCAACAATATTGGTGTTATTTGAAAGCCCAATAAATATCCTTAAAGAAAAATACATTTCATTTCTAAATAAATGATTAACATTTACCATAAATGTGACTTGAAAATATACCTCACTTTGGGCTCACCTCTGGGATCAATTAGACCAATTTTTATGGTTATAAAACCAAATAAAGATCTCACGTGTCCTCTTTAACAGATGGATAGCGATTAATCCCAACTTAACAGTTTTATAGTCATAAAAAATGGCTATAGCGTAACTACCTATTTTTTGAAGAAGTGACTCTGGATCCTTGTAAAGACACATTTGTGGGGTAAAAACCTTTCCTTTAATGAAATGAAGTATAGAACTAGGCTTTCAAATGATACCAATGTTGGTGGGAAGTGGGGATGCATACGTTTGATAAGTGCTTGTCGCGGGAGGTGCGATTTATTTGATGCCGATTCGAGTGTATTATGACGTGACAGAGCATACAAATATGAAGACTTGGTGACGTTTAACGTTTGATTGGATATCTCAGATACTGACTCAGGTAAGCGCTAACCTTATAATACAAGTTTCTTACCCGGAGGTGCCCCATCAATTGTGGAGTTCTGTTTCTTGATTTCAGCTGTGTTAGATTCTTCTAGATTTACCCTGAAAGCATATGAAATTAAGATAAAATAAATAAATATCCTCGGACATTTTAGACCGACCGAAGACAGATTATGCCATGCAGAATAGTTCCTCTGTGGTTAACAATTCCTTCAGCGGTGATCACTTTTAATTTGTTGGAGCGAAATCGATCCTAAACTTCGAACTTCTCCCATTTTCTTCTGATTTGACGTTCGTTCGTTCGTTTCAGCCGAAAGACGTCCACTGCTGGACTTGACGTAATTTTATTAAATTACAATGTCAAGTTTTATTAATGGTTTCTTGCCACTAACGTGTTAATGGCTTTTTGTAGAGTTTAAGCTAGTTTTGTAAAATATATAGTTTTGTTGCAGGTGCAATGACAGCTTAACTTTCCCCCGGGACAAACTTGACCCACACTGGTTGGGTTATTGGCGGTCAAGCTGTAGATCCTGGCTACACAGGAGTTGCAGCGGTGTTAACGTAAAGTGGGAATTTTCCAGGGTAGAATGTGATATTGCAAGAGATTGAGCCGCGCACGAATGTCCAATTTTAGGACAATAACTCGCGGTTCCTTTTCAATGGCCTCGGATGACACCGTCGGGTTTTAGTGGGTAGGCCCCGTCCTCCTGGTGGGGGGAGTCCCACATAACCCACATAATGTCCCAATTGTCCAGTGGGTATGCATAAATCATTTCCCGACGAAAAAAAGGCCAAGACCTTTCTTGCTGTAGTCAAAAACAAAAACTCACCATTCCTTTAGCCATATGTCTGTGGCGGAGTAGAAGACTTGGGCCAATATGAAGAGTATGAGCAGAGACGCCATGGAGCCCACAGAACCGCCGCTCTTTATGTACGCCATGTATACGCTCTTGCTTACTGAGCCTTTGTTTTGGTTTTCACCTGGAAAGCATAATAAATACCCATTTATTCTGATTTTGATATTAGTTTCAGCCATAGAGATATAGATAGAGAGATGCCAACTAATGCGCTGAGTTCGAAACTCAGTGTCGCATTAGAAATTGACACACACAAAGTAATCAAAATATGTGCTCGTTATACACTGCGGTATCAGTACTCAACGTTCGAATAATCTTTAGTACTACGCAAGCAATGCAAACTGTTTACATTATGACGTCAGCAGCAATGTGTTCTGTTTTTGGGCATATTGCTGCGACACCGGCCCCGCCCCCTTGTCACATCTCCCTTTAGTTTATGTGATCTAAATAAAATAAAAATTCTTTATTTCAGACAATTTTTAAAAGTCCATATTAAACGGGTTCGAAAATAAACATACACACAAACAATTATAAATTCAAAAACTTGTACCCTGTGCAGAGACGGACCATCATGGGGGTGGATAAGGTCCCGTGATCAGTCTCTGCACAAGACACTTCCATAGCGGCGATGTGTATCTGTCCGCTAGGGTCCTCAGAATGCTGTTGTGACTGGCTCGCACCCTGGTAATAAGGGATACAGATTTCTTACGTATTATGGCGCTAAACCCGTCTGTATGATAATCCGCAAACGTATAAACTGTATGATCTGTGCTAGTAACCAATATTTACCTTCATATTTGGGGCTCAAGTTGTTGTCCAAGTCCAGGTTGAAGGAAAGCTGTGAAGCTTCTGACATAGATCTTTGCGAGCGGATCTTGTAGTTGTGTTCCTATGAAAATAAATGTTTGTTATTTTAGTTTGAACATGTAAAATATGCAAGATAGTATAGCTATATCGTTTTATCGATAAATCGAGTATACCCCACCTCCTCGTAAATTTTTAATCGATTAAAATTAAATACCACTATCGATTATATCGTTATACTTTGCTTTTACATCTACTGACTGTTCTACTGTATACTTTGTATCAATCTACGCAGTGTATATTTATTTTTTGAATAAGTCTTGTATGAAATTATGTATTTTTATGCTAAATCTTCTCTAAATCATTAACATTAGCTCTTAACTACTAACCATGTGTACTTAAGTATCTACCAACAAAATCGATTGTCAACTGTAGTATATACCTAATAAATAAATAAACAAACTACCAAATAATAATGTATTATTTCAACTAACGCTTCGTATATTTTCATTTTTTATTTGATCCTGTTTCACGATCACGTTGTATACCTTTGAAAATAAATATATTATTATTTATTCTGGATTCACTCCTTTGAAAATAAAGTCATTATTTTCTTCTACAGCTTACAATAAAAACTTATCAAATGACAATGACACAAGATTCCGATATAAAACCGAGAAATAAAAAGTTTGAAAAGCGAGAGTGAATTGGCATTTACAGGGCAGATAATGTACCAGCCTAGACTGCATCTCACTTAACACCAGGTGCGATTGCGGTCAAATACCTGCCTTATCATAAAAAAATAAACATTAAACTCACCACGCTCTCCTGGTTCTCGTAGTTAACAGCGTTCTTCTTCTGTTTTTCTTCTTCAATCTTCTCGGACACTTCTAGAAGTTTCTCGAATTCTGGCACTCCGTTTTGGAGCTCGTGGTAAGTGCCTTGCGCTACGATCTGTAAAGAAATACAATAATATAGATCGTTTCATCCACGAAGACGCGCCCCACCATTCTTCCGCTAATGTTTGAGTGTTATCGGTACACGCTAAATGCTCCATGAGTGCACACGCACACTACAATAATGACGCTCGGATTGCTCGGATCAAACTCCCCGCACCCCGCGCGACCGAAACCATACATTGGTTGGGCGCGTCTTCGTGGATAAAACGATCTATAAATTATATTTACTAACCCCCTTACTAATAAAAAGTTACACAGTTGTTGATCACTGTTTTAAAATGACATTCCATACTAAACGTCTCTTTAAAACACTGATCAACGAGCGTGTAAGTTTTATTAGTAAGGGGGTAATTATAAAGAGGAAAGATTTGTTTTTTTGTATTGAATAGGCTCCGAAACTACTGGACCGATTTGAAAAATTCTTTCATCATTTGAATCCTACATTACAGCTAATGAACATAGTTGGTACGAAGTTCGCCGGGTCAGTGCAACTAGAGACCCATGTGGTTCCAAAAAATTGAAAAGGACCACTCCCACTCTTTCCGAGGATATCGTAAGGTGAATAAATGACAAAGGGACAAATAAGCGAGCATCAGGCCTCCCCAGCCCGTCTGGCCAGCGTGGGGAGTGTAGGACAAATCCTCTTGCCTCTGGTCAATTAGAGGCGTGCTCCTGCAGTGGAGACTAAATGACCTGATGATGATGATATGATGATGATGATTACCGCCCATAGGAGAGTCATGATCTGCAGTGGCGACTCAATGACCTGTTTTTTTATCTACAACGAGGAAGCTCTTGGCTTGTATCTCACCTGATGGTAAGTGACGATCAGGCCGAAGGTGGAAGCGAGCTTCACCCGGAATCCTCAACCACGGAGGAACTGGCTATCTTACCTCTAACCGCCGGAACACAATAATGCTGTTAACATACCGTTAACCTGATGATGATGATGATGATGATATTATGATGATGATGATGATATGGTGATGAAGATGATGATTACCGTCCATAGGTGCCATGCTCTGCTGTGGAGACTAAATGACCAGATGATGATGATGATGATATGATGATTATGATGATATGATGGTGATGATGATGATCACCGTCCATAGGAAAGAGTCATGCTCTGCAGTGGAGACTCAATGACCTGATGATGATATGTTGATGATGATGATAATTACCGTTTATAGGAGAGTCATACTTTGCAGTATAGATAAAATGACCTGATGATGATATGGTGATGATGATGATAATAATGACGATGAAGGATACCTTCTCATTCTTCAAAAAAAGTGCTATAGGAAGGTGATGTTCCTGCAGGATTAGTCCCAGGTGATTATTGACCTGATGATGATGATGATTACCTTCCACATCCTCAGTATAAGATGCTGTAGGAGAGGGTCGTGCTCTGAAGTTGAGACTTAATGACCTGATGATGATGATGACGATGATGGTGATATGGGGATGATGATGATGATATGGTGATGATGATGATGATTATCGCCTATATGAAACAGTCATGCTCTGCAGTGGCGACTCAATGACATGATGATGATGATGATGATGATAGCTTTCCCATCTTCACTATAAGATACTATAGGTGATGATGGTGCACCTGCATTGGCGACTAAAAATGACTTGATGATGATGATGATATGATGATGATATGGTGATGATGATGATGATTACCGTCTATATGAAAGAGTCATGCTTTACAGTAGAGATTAAATGACCGGATGATGATGATATGGTGATGATGATGATTACTTTCCCATTCCTCATTATAAGATGTCATAGGAAAGGGTCGAGCTCCTGCATATTAAATGACCTGATGATGATGATGACGATGATGATGATTACCTTCCACATCCTCACTATAAGATATATAAGAAAGGGTGGAGCTTCTGCATATTAAATGACCTGATGATGATGATGATGATGATGATGATTACTTTCCCATTCCTTAGGTACTATAAGAAACTATAGAAGAGAGTCGTCCTCTGCAGTGCAGACTAAATGACCGGATGATGATGATGATGATGATGATGATGATGATTACCTTCCCATTCCTCATGGCGGCGACGGTGGCCGCGTGTCTGGCGTAATGCACGTGGTGCGTCACCAGGACAGTGGCTTTGTCCCGGAGGAAGCCACGGATGCAGTCCTCGTAGGTCGCTTGTGATGATGATGATGATGATGATGATGATTGCTCACTATAAGATGCTGTAGGAGAGGGTTTAGCTTTGCAGTGGAGACTAAATGACCGGATGATGATGATATGGTGATGATGATGATAACCTTCCCATTCCTCACTTTAAGATGTTATAGGTGATGATGGTGGGGACTAGAAATCACTTGATGATGATGATGATAGTGATATGGTGATGATGTTGGTGATAGGGTGATGATGATGGTGATATGGTGATGATGATGGTGATAGGGTGATGATGATGGTGATAGGGTGGTGATGATTGTGATGGGGTGATGATGATGATGGTGATAGGGTGATGATGATGATGATGATTACCGTCCATAGAAGTCATCCTCTGCAGTGTAGACTAAATGACCTGATGATGATGATGATGATGATTACCTTCTCATTTCTCACTATAAGATGCTATAGGACAAGGTCATGCTCTGAAGTGGAGACTAACAGACAGACTACATTGTGATGATGATGATGATGATTACCTTCCACATTCTCACTATAAGATGCTATAGGAAAAGGGGGAGCTCCTGCATATTACTTAAATGACCTGATGATGATGATGATGATATAATGATGATGATTACCTTCCCATTCCTCACTATAAGATGCTATAGAAGAGGGTTTTGCTCTGCAGTGGAGACTAAATGACCAGATGATGATGATATGGTGATGATGATGATTACCTTCCACATCCTCACTATAAGATGCTATAGGAAAGGGTCGAGCTCCTGCATATTACTTAAATGACCTGATGATGATGATGATGATATAATGATAATGATGATTACTTTCCCATTCCTTAGGTACTATAAGAAACTATAGAAGAGGGTCGTCCTCTGCAGTAAAGACTAAATGACCTGATGATGATGATGATGATGATTACCTTCCCATTTCTCACTATAAGATGCTATAGGTGATCATGGTGCTCCTGCAGTGGGGTCAAAAAATGACTTGATGATGATGATGATATGATGATTATGATGATATGATGGTGATGATGATGTTCACCGTCCATAGGAAAGAGTCATGCTCTGCTGTGGAGACTCAATGACCCAATGATAATGATGATGATAATTACCTTCCCATTCCTCACTATCTATAAGATGCTATAAGTGATGATGATGCACCTGCAGTGGGGACTAAAATGACTTGATGATGATGATGATAATGACGACGATGATGATGATTATTACCTTCCCACTCCTCATTATAAGATGCTATAGGAGAGGGTTTTGCTCTGCAGTGGAGACTAAATGACCTGATGATGATGATGATGATTACCTTCCACATCCTCACTATAAGATGCTATAGGAACGGGTGGAGCTCCTGCATATTAAATGACCTGATGATGATGATGATGATAATATAATGATGATGATGGTTACCTTCCCTTTCCTCACTATAAGATGCTATAAGTGATGATGGTGCACCTGCAGTGGGGACTAAAAATGACTTGATGATGATGATGATATGGTTATGATGATGATGATAGTCATATAGTGATGAGGATGATGATTACCGTCCATAGGGATCATGCTCTGCTGTGGAGACTTAATGACTTGATGATGATGATGATGATGATTACCTTCCACATCCTCACTATAAGATGCTATAGGAAAGGGTCGAGCTCCTGCATATTACTTAAATGACCTGATGATGATGATGATGATGATAAAATGATGATGATGATGATTACCTTCCCTTTCCTCACTATAAGATGCCAAAAGTGAGGATGGTGCTTCTGCAATGTAGACTAAATACTTGATGATGATGATGATATGGTGATGATGATGGTGATATAGTGATGAGGATGATGATTACCGCCCATAGGGGTCATGCTCTGCTGCGGAGACTAAATGACCAGATAATGATGATGATGATGATGTTTACCTTCCCATTCCTCATGGCGGCGACGGTGGCCGCGTGCCTGGCGTAATGCACGTGGTGCGTCACCAGGACAGTGGCTTTGTGCCGGAGGAAGCCACGGATGCAGTCCTCGTAGATCGCTTGTGCTACCTGGAGGACAAATGAAGACATTTATTGAATTTTTGAGCGTTAAGAGTCGCATCTGAAACTTAAATTACCTATAGTCCGGTCCCTGAGCACGTAGAATTTTGTCCAATGACCCCAAGCTACCCATCCTTATCGCTCGCGCGTAATTATATTGCTGTTGCGATTGTGCGACGGGCACCCGCAGTGAGTGTGCGAGGTAGCTTGGGGTTATTGGACAAAATTCTACGTGCTCCGCGACCAGACTTTACATACTTGAAACTTTCCAATCAAACAAAAGGTCGTGGTGGACCCACAAGGTAGACTGACGACCTCATAAAGGAAAGCAGGAAGGCGCTGGATGCAGACCGCTACCAACCGGCCATTGTGGAAATCATTGGGGGAGGCCTATGTTCAGCAGAAGACGTGTTATGGCTGATATGATGATTATGATGAAAAGGTCGGTTCGATTCTTGTTTTAGGCAATTTTTTTTCAAGTTATTGAAAAAATAAAGACATTGCTTCAGCTAAATGCTGGCTACTGATGGACAAAGACATCCACGTTTTTCTCGCGATAAAGAAACAAGACATACAGTCAGCGTCAAATAGTTCGTGACACCCAAAGTGGGCAAAAAGTTGACAACACAACCTTATTCCAACTGGCACAAAGATCTGATTTTCTAGGTATTTGATAACATGAATGAAGTAGGTAAAGCCCGGTCTCCGAGCACGTAGAATTTCGTCCAATGACCCCAAGCTACCCATCCTCATCGCTTGCGCGTAATTATGTTGCTGTCGCGCTCGCACACTCACTGCGGGCGCCCGTCGCACAGTCGCGACAGCAATATAATTACGCGCGAGCGATAAGGATGGGTAGCTTGGGGTCATTAGACGAAATTCTACGTGCTCGCAGACCAGATTATAGTTGATAGCATAAACCAATAATTTTAAACACAACTTTTTTAATAGTTAATATTGTATTCTAGAAGTACATACCTTCGCATCGACTGCAGCTAACGGATCGTCCAGCAAATAAACGTCCGCGTGTTGGTACACACACCTCGCGAGCGATATCCTTGCCCTTTGGCCGCCAGACAGCGATGCGCCTGTCAAATAATTCGAAGCGAAAGGTCACTGACTGACTGACTCACTCACTCATCACGAAATCTCAGAAACTAAAGTACGGCCAACGAGAAGCGATACCAAATGTAAACAAACCTAATGTCATGGTCATTTGGAATAGTAGGGGTGGGTTGCACGGTGCAACCCACCCCTAAAATGGTGGTGCAACTTGCACCACCTATCTTTAACGGTAACTATGACGATAACCGGTGCTTTTTGTATGGAATTTGACAGATTTTTGGAATTTGACAAATACACAAGATGGGAAGAGACAGAATAGATTGTCAGCTCGACAGTCGAATCGACCTTTTGTATCGCTGCTAGTTGGCCGTACTTTACAAGTGCTAGGAGTCTCGAATTTTGTATGGGCGTTCCTTTTAGAACGTAGGTGCTCACTAAGACGGGATTTTGCAAAATTCAACCCCTAAACGGGATCCACGCGTACGAAGTTGCGGGCGGCCGCTAGCTCATTTATACAGGATGGAAACAATATGTCGTGATCTCACTCTTATGATTATTTCTCTATACAAGATATCGAAAAAACTGATTACTGATCCTGAAAATGCTTCACGAGCTTTATCAAACTGTATCAATAAATAAGTTCCAGGATAAATTAGTTTTATCCGAAAATTGAATCTTTCCAGCTTCCATACATTTAGTACAGCCACTTCGGAATTATTCCCACCTCTAGTTCCCACCGCTGCAACTCCTGTGTAGCCAGGATCTACAGCTTGACCGCCTACAACCCAACCAGTGAAGGTCAAGTTTGTCTCGGGGGAAAGTTAAACTGTCACACAACACGCTGTTTCAACTTTCACTAAACAGTACATAAAGAAATGGATGATGATGTATGTTTGTTACTCTTTCACGCAAAAACTTCTCAGGGATTTTGATGAAACTTTACAGCAATGTTGTTTATTCATCAGAATAACATATTGGCTGAAATTTATAATGATCTGAATTTCACGCGGGCGCAGATGTGGGCAAAAGCTAGTATATATTATATGAATAGTCCATGCCTTTAAAGCCGCCATTTTACCTCTCTCGCCGACCACAGTCTTGTCCCCGTGCGGTAATATCTCCAAGTCACTCTTCAGTTGGCAGCACTTGATCACTTGTTTGTATCTCTGCATGTTCATATCTTGCCCGAACAGGATGTTTTGACGCACCTAAAGTCATAAACAACACATTATAGCCAGCGCTTAACTCAGTCAGTGCCTGTATGGAAGCGGCACGGGAGGGGTGACGTTGAGATATTATGACGTGACAAAGCATACAAATCATAGAGATATAGAGAGATGCCAACTAATGCGCTGAGTTTGAAACTCAGTGTCGCATTAGAAATTCACACACACAAAGTAATCAAAAAGTGCTCATTATCCACTGCGGTATCAGTACTCAACGATCGAATAGTTTTTAGTACTACGCAAGCAATGTAAACTGTTTACATTATGACGTTGCTGCTGTCATCATTGCTGTCGCGAGCAATGTGTTCTGTTTTTGGGCATATTGCTGCGACACCGGCCACGCCCCCTTGTCACATCTCCCTTTAGTTTCTTCTTCTTCTTTTTTGATGATGTTGGCAATACACGTCACGGTCGACTTGATTTGTGCCATTTTCAAGTATTTAAGTGATACGAGTTACAAAATGAGATCAAGTATTGATATAATGAAGGATGATAGATGATACCCCTTCCCACCCTTTGAGTCTCAGTAAAGTTGTGGTGCTTTACTGAGACCTCCTATGGACAACTTGAGAGAACCAGAAGAATCACGATGCCCTGTTTTGCTTCACTTGCCCACACCCATGCACGTTCACGAACACTCAATGGTTAATAATCCACCATTATTACATATTAATAGTCGCCCACAGACGAATTTGAGAAAATAAAACAAAACCGCTAACATGACGCTTCAGATTCCCGCCAAGAAGTCCCCCTTAAGTTTCTGTGATCTGTGATACAAATCGTCTGAAAACCACTGTATGGGAGCGGCATGGGAGGCCGCCCCCCATACCTCAGGCGCTGACTGACTTAAGCGCTAGAGCACAGAATAATAATAATTACTTCGTAGAGATTTTTTTCGCGAATGTATTTAAAAAAATGTATGCTCAATGTCGGGACTATTCCCACATCTCGTTCCCACCGCTGCAACTCCTGTGTAGCCAGGATCTACAGCTTGACCGCTACAAAAACCCAACCAATGAAGGTCAAGTTTGTCCCGGGGGAAAGTTAAACTTTCATTGGACCCGCAACGAAATTAATCAGAAGAACATAGGAGGAGTGCTCAATGTCGTTAACAATATGGTGTACTTTAGCTTGTCTGAAGAGTCGAGCACCATTTTGTTAACAAACGTCTGTGATCGGTACTGCGCCGAAGCCATAGGGCTGACTTCGGTAAAATGATGTGTGACGTGAGGTCCCATAACACACTGTGCACCGTTTTTACATATATGGTTTATTGTCTTTACAATGCAAATGGGTGAAGAATACACGTGCGTGCGTCAATTCTCGCTCGTGATTGTCCTGTCGATTAGGTATCTCAGGAGGTGAAGTCACGCGTGTTTTGTTTTCGATGCAACCTCGCGGAGATGAACAGGCCTGGCTAGAGATATAATCCAACTCACCGAAGCTTCAAACAGCCACGGGTCTTGCGCAGCGTACGCTATGATCCCGTTTACAGTCAGCTGCCCACTAGTGGGCGTCAGTTCCCGCAGCATTGCTTGCAATAGCGTGGACTTGCCAGAACCTACTGTGCCCACCACTACTGTTAGGGTTTCTGGTTTTATCTGTAAAAAGAAAGATGTGCGATGTAATCTAAATCCCAATCCCAACTAATATTATAAATGCGAAAGTAACTCTGTCTGTCTGTCTGTCTGTTACGCTTTCCCGCTTAAACCTCGCAACCGATTTTGATGAAATTTGGCATAGAGATAGTTTGAGTCCCGGGAAAGAACATAGGATAGTTTTTATCCCGGTTTTTGAAACAGGGACGCGCGCGATAAAGTTTTTCTGTGACAGACAAAATTCCACGCGGGCGAAGCCGCGGGCGGAAAGCTTAGTATACAATAACTCAAAGGTGACTGACTGACTGACAAAGTGATCTATCAACGCACAGCTCTACTGGACGGATCGGGCTGAAATTTGGCATGCAGGTAGATGTTATGACGTAGGCATCCGCTAAGAAAGGATTTTACGATACTCCACCCCTAAGGGGGTAAAACGGGATCCACGCGTACGAAGTCGCGGGCGGCCGCTAGTTCAATATAAAACAGTTCTTCATTTTCTCAACAACTTGAAAAATCGAACTCCCTAAGGCGGGAATCAAACCCACGAGCTTTCGCTTGCCAGGCGACTGCTCTTCCATCTGAGCTACTTATGCCCGTTTTCACCATCAATCCCTAATTTTTAAGTAACCCCTATTAAACACAAAATTCCTATTATTTGTTACCATAGGGGTCACTTAAAAATTAGGGATTGATGGTGAAAACGGGCGTGAGACACTGAATGAACCAGTCGAAATTTTTAAGTGTAATACGCTGTTCTTTATTTCTAGATTGATCCGTTAAACAGTGGTTTTAAATGACGTCTAATATGTATAGTTTTGTCATTTTAAAATAGTGTTTCGATAATGCTTGTAACTTGTATTATGTCTAGTGCTTTACTCAGTCAGTGCCTGAGGTATGGGAGGGGTATGGGGAGGGTGATTTTGTAACGACAAACGTCAGCAAGACTGTAGATTGTCACGTCATCATGTGTCAATGTTACCCCTCCCGTGCTGCTACCATACCTCAGGCACTGGCTGAGTTATGCGCTAGACCAATAGTAAGGGAGTTATAATGAGAATCTAAATCCAGAAACAGAGGATAAAAATATAAATACCGTTAAGTTTATATCAGATAGAGCAGCCACTTTCCCATCCAACGATTCGTCGTCGACATTCTTCCAGTGCGCTGTGTAGTTGCTCATCGTTATCAGATCTTGGGGCTTCAGTTGCTGAAGGTTATTTTCCGACTTAATGTATGCCTGTTGGCTGTAAATATGTGCCCAAGTAAGTTAGGGGTACAAACAGTGTTGCTTTTGAGAATAGACAATAAAATGTAAAGTTTTGTTACTTGGATGATATCACCATATTTAGCGATGCTATAGAAAACCATCTAGTGTTGTTAATGTTTAAAAAAGTTTCATGAAACAATAGAATTGTAATATTGATTGCAACAAGATGTGAATAGCCCAACAGTCTGTGTCCCACTGCTAATTCGAGATCCAACGAACGCTGATTCGATCACCACCGACCACTGAACTATTATGGTGAACCCACTAATGGTCTAGCGCTTAAATTGGTCAGTGCAGTAACATGCTTCATATATGAGTGGCACGGGAGAGGTGACATTGACATAATTATTATGACGTGACAGACCATAAAATCTGAACGAGATCTAAAGTCTCACTGACAACGTTACAAAGTCCCGAGTCACTGACTGAGTTAAGTACTAGACCTATAACACAATAAGCATAACATTTAGCTTAAATATTACATTCTTTAAAAATAAAAAAATTAAATCTCACCCATTCCCAATCAACTTCTCGAATACTCCATTAGTGGTTGGAACTTTGACGTCATCAATCGTCACCAGATCCACGCCATCTTGGTTATTGACCTCAGGGAGCAACAAAAACTCTTGCATTCTCTTAACACTGACGTACGCTTCCAAAGTGAACGTTATTGCAAGCGGCAGAAAGTCTACCAAGTTGAACCTCAGCATTTCGTAGTAGCAGAATATGACATACACTTTGGCAGCTGTCAGTTCGTTCTTGAATGAGATGAAGGATATGACGCTGAGGAAAATGGCCACTTTTGTGTTTAATTTGACGCACGATATCATGACCGCCCGCAGCCATGACATCTTTTTGATTATGTTCATTTCTTTCCTGAAAGTAAAAAATATAATTATACTTTTTAAGTCCGGATAGGTTTTATCAGTATGGTTCTTGCAACTCTAAAGCTTTATGATTTAACCACACCAACGCGTACGGGTCGCCATCGCTGGCGCGATCAAAGGCCAATGACAGGTCGCGTGAACTGTCATAGGTCGCGCGACCTATCATTGGCCTTTGCGCGCCGGCGATGGCGATCTGCGCGCGTTGGTGTGGTTGAAGCTTTAGTTGTGTGTACACTGTACGTGTACCTACATACACAAAACGGTAGTGTAATGTCTATCAAAACTTTTGAAAAACGCACAGTAACGAGTCACCACACATGTAAAGCTCACGCGCCTTCGTGATTGCAACAACTATATTTAATCTTTATTTCCTTTCCAACCGGTCTGGCCAGCGTAGGGAGTATAGGTCAAATCCTCCATTTGTATCTAGTTCATAAGAGGTATTTAACTCCTATCAATATTATTAGCATCAAATATCATCATCAGGTGATTTAGTCTCCACTGCAGGGGCACGACCCTCTAATTGACCAGAGGCAAGAGGATTTGTCCTACACTCCCCACGCTGGCCAGACGGGTTGGGGAGACCTGATCGCATATTTAGTTAGAGAAGCTTACTAGTTCCTACAGATATTCTTCTTACTTCATCATCATCATCATTTCAGCCAAAGGACGTCCATTGCTGAACATAGGCCTCCCCCAATGCTTTCCATGTTGCCAGGTTGGTAGCGGCCTATATCCAGCGCTTTCCTGCAACCTTTATGAGGTCGTCTGTCCACCTTATCTTACTTGCCTAGCTCGCTCTTGTTTAATGTAAGTATTTGCTGTATCTAATTGAAAAAGTGACTGACAAAGATGACTGAGTTTCTTCCGCCAATTCTCAGCACCAGCCCATATGTTGTCCCGAAGTGGTGGTAGGGCAAGCTATATTTGGGACGTGTATAAGCGCCCTGGAAAGGGCTAGGTACTGAATAAAACCTTTGACTTCAACTTACTTTCTAGCAAATCCAATGATCCTAGCAAAAGCGTTCTCCCACGCGTACATTTTGATGGCTTCGATGCTCTGAATCACTTCGCCCATCATCCGGATTCGGTTGTCGGTCCGGACGGCCGTTTTTCTGCGGAGCCTGCTTGAGATCTTGCCTAGATAGCCTGTTGGAAACAATTTGTATTTAGGCTTTAGCGAAGTAGAATAGGTCTAACCATAGTTCACAAAAACATGTAAACAGTTTATATTGCTTACGTAGTACTAAATGTTGAGTACTGATACCGCAGTGGATTATGAGTACATATTTTGATTACTTTGTGTGTGTGTCAATTTCTAATGTAATCTGAATCTTGACTGTCATAAAATCACCCTCCCGTGCCGACCCTTCACCTCAGGCTGACTCAGTTAAAAGCTAGACCTATTGAGACGTCTATAAGTGGTTGGGAAGTCAAGCCACATTTCAGATCTACAAAGAAACTCCAGTTTTTATGAAATTTGGGCAAGTAACGTTCGTTTTAAACATTTAAACTTTTACCTATGTCGTTTATACTTTTACATGTACCTACATTATGTCTAATGGTTCGAAGGCAATAAATACATTTTTTTGTTTTATTTATTATTTTATTTTTAGTGTCTGGGTCTCCTTTTGCACGATTTTAGATCACGTTTAGTTAAGTTCAATATTTTTTTCCATTTCCAGTGTCTGTCAAAGTTATTTTTTTTTAATTGTATAGCCAAATAAAAAATAAATAGTGCTCACAAATCGTCAAATACTTAAATAAATAAAAAATAAGACAAATAAAAAAATAATTATGTTTTGCTCTTATGGAGTCTTTACATGTCTTATAATCTTTTTGCCCTACTAGTGACCCTAGTTTGATAGCGTTAATCAAAGTCCAGGTAAATAATATTTGTTTAGACTATTAAATACCTACATAGCATTCTGGGACTGGGTAGTCAATGCGAAAAAACGCTCAACGGTTGGAATGTGCAGGTGTCAAAATGTCCATACAGACCGGCTGTTAGTGTGGCAAAAAGTATGAACGTCGAAATGAGCAATGGTTAAAATGATCTGAAGTTAAAATGTCTTCGGGTTTATTTGAACAAGCGTCTTATTGTATAATAGCTAACGTGAACACGTGTTTAAATGCATCAAGGTAAAAATGTCCAAAAAAACTTTATTGACTAGACTACAAGAACATTGAACATTTTGACATTTAATTTTATTAATTTATTCATGAGCACAATATATCAGTTGATCATTTTATCTATCACACCTTTTGTTGTACTTGTATTTTGTGATGTGTACCATTTGTCACTAAACCATTGTAACCATGGTAACAATGTACATTTTGGCACTGGGACTTTTTGACGTTCATACTTTCTGCCACACTAACAACCGGTCCGTATGGACATTTTGACACCTGCACATTCCAACCGTTGAGCGTTTTTTCGCATTGACTACCCAGTCCCTGAATGCTACATAGTACAAAACATATTTTTTACAAAACAAAAATACTTAGGCTAAGAACTCACGGCGCGATTTTCACCCGCGCCCGCGGCGGTTGTGGAATCTGGGGGCACGGCAGTGCGCCCACCAAGTCGAGCAAAAACGCGGCACGGCCGTTACCATTCTTTTCTCGAAGCAATTCAGGCCATTTTCGACCGCCTGTAACTTCGTTGTGGATAAAACTAGAAGGCTGAATTTTCATTAGCTATGCAGGCATTGTAAAGACACGGTATATTTCAAATTTCATTCAATTTGAACCAGTAGTTTAAGAATTATAACGGGTCAAAGTTTCTTAATTTTGTCACTCACTGACTGACTGACTCACCGATCATCAAAATTCTAAGGCACTTCTAGCAGACCTAGAAGCTTCAAATTTGGAATATAAGTAGTGTTTGGTATGAATGAATCAATCAAGGAAAAACTAAAATATTTGGGGGCACGGTAGTGCAACCGCCAAGTCGAGTAAAATTTTTCAATTTCGGTCCAGTTTTCTAGATACATAGCTGCTGTCTACAAAATACAAAAAGAAATGAGATCCCATCAAAAACAATACTTGTCAAAAAAAAACAAGTCTCGCAACTCAGTTGTTCTACGGTAAAAAGTTGTGAGATCCATGTAATACCAAGTCCAGGCCAGGAAATCTTTAACGTTTTA
Source organism: Ostrinia furnacalis (assembly GCF_004193835.3). Lineage (NCBI taxonomy): Eukaryota > Metazoa > Arthropoda > Insecta > Lepidoptera > Crambidae > Ostrinia > Ostrinia furnacalis. The sequence goes on along the minus strand of NW_021131868.1, from coordinate 456,112 downwards.
CATTAATTATTGACTTGGCCATCGCACTAAATAATTTAATTTACACGTGTTTTCATGCGATGGCCAAGTCAATATATTTATGTACGATTTAAAATCGCGCCGCGTGATAAGTCACTTTTACAAAATGGTCGCCCGCCGATCGGGCGGTTATCGCGCGGTTTTTGCGCGGGCGAAAACCGCGTCGTGAGTTGTGCATTAGTTTGTACATAAGTATCTGCATTCTACAGAAGCTGCGGGCCCGCAACCGCCGCGGGCGCGGGTGAAAATCGCGCCATGAGTTCTTAGCCTTACTTATCTCTGTTCTCACGTTTTCCATGTTATACCTCTAAACGTCGGTGGTTAGCAGAATAACCACCAAAATGGTGGTGGTGTGGAATCACCCCTAAAGCGGATTTTAATCTATTACACCTTGTATATTACTCCAGAACTCACCTTGGAAAGGGATGAACATCAGCAAAAACGCCACTCCTATAAAAGCAGCGACTCCAATTTGCCTGTACATCAAGTATATGATGATCACGCTCTCCAGAGGCGACCTGATAAGATAAGAAAAGAAAAACTTTACTCAGCATATAAAAAAACAAAAGACAAGTTGCAGTACATCATAACATTTCTTAAAAAATAGTGAACAACCAATGTGTGTTACCAGTGATGACTTATGGTTCGGCAACGTGGCCTACAGAACCTCAAAGTTGCACAGCGTGCTATGGAGAAGGCTATGCTCGGTGTTTCTTTACGAGATCGAATCAGAAATGAGGAGATCCGTAAACGAACTAAAGTCGCTGACATAGCCCGACGGATTAGCAAGCTGAAGTGGCAATGGGCAGGGCACATAGTACGCAGAACTGACGGCCGACGGCCTATGCGCGTACCGTGTGCAGCGTGGGACGCCCACCCACAAGGTGGACCGACGACCTCATAAAAATAGCAGGGAAGCGCTGGACGCAGGCCGCTACCAATCGATCAACATGGAAAGCATTGGGGGAGGCCTATGTTCAGCAGTGGACGTCCTATGGCTGAAATGATGATGATGCTGAAGAGTTGACCTTACCTGACGAGGTCCATCATGAATAGGGCGGCCATATCGAACCTCTGAGCGTCGGTGGTTAGTAAATTAACCACGTGGCCCGCTAAGCCTTCGGACGCTTTACCACCGGCGGTTAAATCGAGGCGAAGTAACTGGAAATGGAGAAAACTATTTGGTAACATCAAGAGCTCAGCTAGGTTAGTTTAGCTTAGCTCGCATACCTGGTGCAGTTTTTTTTTATGACTAAAGGCCGATTCACACATATCAGTGAAGTCACAGTTCAGGCTCAGTACCGGCACAGTGCCAAATATTCTTTCATACAGTTTCTACGAACGCATCCCCACTTGTCAGTGTCAGTGACGACACAGTGCTCTCAGTGTCAGTGCCGACTGCCGACACCGGCAATCACGGACGTATTCGTTGACGAAGATATTTTTTGTCGGATCACGGACGCCGCCGCGGCCTCAAAAACAATATAACTTACTTCATAGTTTCTGAACAAGAATATTGAAAAAGCTCTCTGACATTTTAAAATATTCAAAATATTTCACTGACGCAACACTGTAGCACTGATACTGAACTGAGCGGAGTGAGCGGACACTGTGACGGAACTGTGGCTTCACTGATGTGTGTGAATCGAGCTTAACAAGGCAGCTATTTGACCACCATCGCACCTTATGTTAAGTGAGATGCAGTCTAGGATGGTACATATCTGCCCTGTAAGTGCCTATTCACTCTCGCCTTGAAAATGCCCGGATTAAAGTCTTCGGGAAAGACAGCAGCAGGCAACGAATTCCAGTCCCTAGCTGTTCGCATTATAAAAGAGTCATCGAAACGCTTAGTGCGAGCTGATGGAATGTCAACAATATAGGGATGGTACGCACCTGCGTCTGGTTCCCTGATGATGGAAGTTTTCCATAGTTGTGTGCAAGCTGAAAACTATACAAACACTATGGAAAACTGCGTCAGCTAGCGAGCTAAGCTAAACTAACATAGCATAGCTCTGGTTTGCAAAAAATATTACTAGTTAAAAATTAAACAAACTTATATTGAGACTATATATTAGTGATTGGATTAATTTAGATTTCTTTCTGATATCGACTAAATGAACAGGCATAGTGGTTAGTATGAAAACCACCAGGTTTGTATACTGAATTAACGATGCTACCTTACTTACCTTTCTATAAATCAATGAGCAGCACCCGACTCGTATTTTTATCGCCATTTCTAAGAGCCACAATAGCCATGGATGTAAAAGAGTGGCGTTTATGGCCATAAGGCTGGAACAAAAAATATTAAATTGGCTATAGGCCCGGTCTGTGAGCACGTAGAATTTTGTGCAATGACCCCAAGCTACCTATCCTTATCGCTCGCGCGTAATTATATTGCTGTCGCGACTGTGCGACGGGCGCCCGCAGTGAGTGTGCGAGCGCGAAAGCAACATAATTACGCGCGAGCGATAAGGATGGGTAGCTTGGGGTCATTGGACAAAATTCTACGTGCTCACAGACCAGACTATAGCGCTTAACTGAGTCAGTGCCTGAGGTATCGGAACGGCATGGGCGGGTGTTTTTGTGACGTCAAACGTCAGCGACACTTCAGATCTCGTTCAAAATTGTATGCCTATTGTAACGTCATAATATTATGTCAATGTTCGGATCGATGAGTGATCGAATCAGAAATGAGGAGATCCGCAGGAGAACCAAAGTGACTGACATAGCCCGCAGAATCGCTAAAATCAAGCAGTGGGCGGGGCACATAGCTCGCAGAGATAGCCGTTGGGACAGAAAAGTTCTTGAATGGCGACTACGATCCTAAAGACGTAGTGTGGAGAGGTCTGCCACTAGGTGGACCGACGATCTGGTGAAGGTCGCGAGAGAAGCCTGGATGCGGTTGACGCAAGACCGGTCTTTATGGAAATCCTTGGAGTAGGCCTATATCCCGCAGTGGACGTCATTCGGCTGAAACGAACGAATATATTATCAACTAGCTTTCCGCCCGCGGCTTCGCCCGCGTGGAATTTTGTCTGTCACAGAAAAACTTTATCGCGCGCGTCCCTGTTTCAAAAACCGGGATAAAAACTATCCTATGTTCTTTCCCGGGACTCAAACTATCTCTATGCCAAATTTCATCAAAATCGGTTGCGAGGTTTAAGCGGAAAAGCGTAACAGACAGACAGACAGACAGACAGAGTTACTTTCGCATTTATAATGTCACTCATTTCGTGTCGCTCCCAAACCTCAGGCACTGACTGAGTGAAGCGATAAAACTATAAAAAGGAATATTAAAGTGAATATTAGTTTTTCTTACCCGACTACCCCCAAAGCGTATAAATACGCGTGTGTTTTGCTCACAGCAGGCGCGGACGGTGAGAAGTAGTTTATCAAGCCTTCAAGGCACATTGGTATGATTAACCTGAAAAATAATAACAATAATTAACAAATTAATTTATTTATTTATTTACACACACACATTTACTATTGTTACAGGCTAACCCAATATAATTAAGCTGAAGTGGCAATGGGCAGGGCACAGTACGCAGAACTGACGGCCGATGGGGCAGTAAGGTTCTGGAGTGGAGGCCACGTACCGGAAAGCGCTGCTTAGGACGTCCACCTATAAGGTGGACTGACGACCTCGTAAAGATAGCAGGAAGGCGCTGGATGCAGGCCGCTACCAACCGGTCATTATGGAAATCATTGGGGGAGGCTTATGTTCAGCAGTGGACGTCCTGTGGCTAAAACAGGTACAGTAGAATCCCGATTATCCGGATCAATTAAAACCAGGGGTGTTCCGGATAATCGAAAATCCGGATAATCTATTTCAAAGTAAAATCAAACAATAATTAACTTTTTACAATAAAAAGGGTTTTCAATACATCATTTTAGAGTCTAAAAATGTAAATATTAGACCATTGGTCATCCATTTCTTTAAACAATAAACTAAGAAGACTTCCGTACCATGTTACGGTGGTGGCGCCTTAGGTTTTTATGGGTCCAGACCCTGAATGGGTAATTAGAAACCGTGAAGAATGAGTCCGGATAATGGGATATCCGGATAATCGAAGTCCGGATAATCGAGATTCTACTGTATAGAGCTAAACTGGAGGTTCTTTCCCACGGGAACATCCCGTTTTCAGCAGGTACCGTTTTTGTTCCCAATGTATATTTTCAAACCGAAACTGTCCGCATAGGTGATGTGGAAAACAAAATTTGATTACTCAAACACATCTTTCCACTTTGGTGGAAAACCTTAGTCTCCACTGCAGGAGCACGTCTCTAATTGACCAGAGGCAAGAGGATTTGTCCTACACTCCCCACGCTGGCCAGACGGGTTGGGGAGGCCTGATGCTCGCATATTTGTCCCTTTAGTCGCCTCTTACGACATCCACGGGAAGAGTGGGTAGTCCCATTCTACTCAACCGGGACCACGCGGTTACAAAAATGCACTTTATTATGTACTTACTTAAAACTAGTTTCGAATACCGCCAAAATAAGGTTCCCTATAATAAATCGGAGCCCATGGATCCGCAGTATGGTCCGGATTAACGAGGGTTTCTTGCCTTTGCCTGTAAACCATAGTAAAATATGATTAAGAATCTATATCTATATAAGCAAAAGTTCACTGACTGACTCACTTACTCATCACGAAATCTCAGAAACTAAAAGTGCTAGGAGTCTCAAATTTTGCATGGGGGTTCCTTTTAGAACGTACATGGGTGCTCACTAAGACCTAAGGGGGTAAAACGGGATCCACGCGTAGGAAGTCGCGGGCGGCCGCTAGTAGGTCATATAGGGCACATAGCTCGTAGAGATGATGGCCGTTGGGACAGAAAAGTTCTCGAGTGGCGTCCACGGGCCAGAAGACATAGCGTGGGCAGGCCCCCCATTAGGTGGACCGACGATCTGGTGAAGGTCGCGGGAAGAACCTAAAGCCTGGTCTGTGAGCAGGGCCCGCGACTGTGCGATGGGTGCCCGCAGTGAGTGTGCGAGCGCGACAGCAATATAATTACGCGCGAGCGATAAGGATGGGTAGCTTGGGGTCATTGGACAAAATTCTACGTGCTCACAGACCAGACTGCGGGCAGCGCAGGACCGGACGTTATGGAAATCCTTGGGGGAGGCCTTTGTCCAGCACTGGACGTCATTTGACTGAAACGAACGAACAAAGAACAGATCACCGCTTGTGCCCGCTAAAGAAAAAAAATATTGATGGTGGGCCCAGTTGCCGGAAGAAAAAATATTAAAAAAAATCAATCCGGCGACTGTTATGGTAAAAGCGTTGTAGTTGTCGGTCCACGGAAGGCTTGACTTATAATGGGATAATTAATTACCTTGCTTTTGTAATTCCTCCTTCCATTTCTGCCCCATGACGTCCCCGCGAGGGGCTGCCCTGTGTTCTGGGGAACATCTGAAAAGATAATAATATCAATTTTTTAATATTACAATAGTAGGATAGAATATGAGGCAGTGAGAGACTAGCCCATTGGTTCCCAAAGTGGGAGGCGCGGGCCATCTGTGTAGGTACTTAAATACATATAAAAAAACCTGCAACCGCTGAGAGAATGCATTCCAGACTGCTCGATACGACCAATAAATAATCTTGACTGGAGGAGGCGCGCGGAATTTTTTGTATGGTCGAAAGGGAGCGCGTCTCAAATAAGTTAGGGAACCCTTACTAGCCTGAGACGGAGCTGTGGACGAATGTCCGACATTAACTCGCGGCTCCGTTTCTTTGGGCTCCGGTGGACACCGTCGAGTTTTAATGGGTAGGCCCCGCCTTTAAAGAGCAGGCGGAGAGAGTCCCACATAACCCACTGATCGTCCCCATTGACCAGTGGGTATACGCAAAGCATTTCCCGACGTAAAAAAAATATAGAAAGTAAGATTATGATTCCCAAGGGCACAGTAAAAATATGTTTGAGAAGCAATCAATTTTTGTGTGTACGGGCTTATTCCACCACACTTTCCCACCGCTGCAACTCCTGTGTAGCCAGGATCTACAGCCTGGCCTCCAATGAAACCCAACCAGTAAAAGTTGAGTAGTCCCGGGGGATAGCTAACTATCTTCGAACCTGCGACGAATTTAATCAGAAGAATATTGGGGGTCCAATACAGTTTAACTTTCCCCCGGGATAAACTTGGCCTTCACTGTTTGGGTTTTTATTGGTGGTCAAGCTGTAGATTTTGGCTACACAGGAGTTGCAGCGGTGGGCACGAGAGGTTCCGTAATAATAGGAAGAGTTCAAAATATAATATCAATTTTGAATGTAGCAAACTTTACTAGCTTTCTGACCATTCTTGGCAGCTGCAAAATCAGTAATTGATACATAATTACATGTAATTACTTTCCCACAGTAAATCATAACATATCGCTAATGTAATGTATCACAAATTAACACGATATAAATACATTAACACGTGTTCGAAGAGTTGTCGTTATCACTTGTCCTTTGACCTCGTTGTGATCAGTCATTATTACACAAGTGAGTGACAAATCATGCTTCTAAAGGATTCGCTACACTGGATGCTTTATGCGGTCTGCAAAGTGAACGCAGCCCGCATATTATATAAACAACAACATTGTCGGTCAGGGCAACGGTGTGAACGCAGCCCGCATTATGTATGAACTATATTAACGGTCAGGTCACGGGACTATTCCCACCTCTCCTTCCCACCGCTGCAACTCCTGTGTAGCCAGGATCTACAGCTTGACCGCCAACAAAAATCCAACCCAACCAGTGAAGGCCAAGTTTGTCCCGGGGAAAGTTAAACTGTCATTGGGCCCGCAACGAAATTAATCAGAAGATAGGAGTTCGAAGTTAAGGTAAAGAAGGGCAAGACAATCTGTCAGCGGTCGTGACAAGTCAATCTGTCACGGTCAGATCGCTTCAATACTAAATGTATAGAATCCAACAATGTAGTTCATACATAATGCGGACTGCGTTCACTTTGACCTGACCGCAGAACGCACTCAGTGTAGCAAACCCTTAAGATTCCCACGGTCATGTATTTGAGCAATGCTGTTTGCTGTTTAATATTAATCCTACTAATATTATAAAGGTGAAAGTATGTGTGGATGTTTGTTACTCTTTCACGCAAAAACTACTGAACGGATTTGGTTGAAACTTTAAAGTATTAATCTTTATAACCCAGAATAACATATAGGCTATAATTTATGACGATATGTGACAAACTAAATTTCACGCGGGTGAAGCCGCAGGCAAAAGCTAGTCGATACTAAATGTACCGACAATGTAGTTCATACTTCATACATAATGCGGACTGCGTTCACTTTGACCTGACCGCAGAACGCATGCAGTGTCAATCCTTAAGATTCCCACGGTCACGTATTTGAGCAATGCTGCTTGCTACATAATCTATACTAATATTATAAATGCGAAAGTAACTCTGTCTGTCTGTCCTGCTTCTACGCCTAAACCACTGAACCGATTTTGATGAAATTTGGCATAGAGATAGTTTGGGACGCCGCGATAAAGTTTTTCTGTGACAGACAAAATTCCACGCGGGCGAAGCCGCGGGCGGAAAGCTAGTATGGAATATGTACGATTTTTTTCTATTACAGTCGTCATCGAGAACTTTTATTTTCCAAAAACTCTAAAAAACTATTAGTAATTTCTTTGTCTCATGTCATGTGACGTCACGCTCAGCTAATACCAGACATTTAAAATACATGACGTCAGCAAATGTCATTCATGCATATCGTCTGACACCACGTCCGTCACGCATGCATGGATAATATTTACTACAGAACTTTCGGTTTAAAAACCAGATATTTGTAGTTTTGCTTGCCTAATATGCTAAATAAATATTTTTTCGTTCTTTCTTTTATTTACCTGTATACGTCTGATATGCTCAGTTGTCCTTTTCTGCCTTTCACGAATATTGGGCGGGTGTACCTAAAACATAATACACAAATTAACAGGTTTCCTTGTTGACTTACAGCTTAATTAAAAGCGACTATAGCCCAATGCTGGAAAGGACTGGCCAAATCGAGATCGGAGGAACGCGCTTTCGAACCCTGGACTACTGTGGTGAACCCACTCGTAACACAATCATGTTTAGGTCCGGTTTATAGTGTTTGAGAAGGACGACAACATTCACGGGAAGAGAGGGGTCGTGTTATTATTACTCTGTCGAAATCACATGGGAGTCTTCTGTCAATTCGGCGACAGAGAACTGAGAACCACTTTAAACCACCGTTAAAAGTAGGCCCTTTTTAACCACAGTTACCCCACAGCCAGTCGTAGGGTTAATTTTCAAATGTTTTTTTTCGGCAACTGGGCACACCGTCAATGTGCATTAAGGATTAGTTCATCATCATCATCATTTTAGCCATAGGACGTCCACTGCTGAACATAGGCCTCCCGCAATGATTTCCATATCGCCCGGCTGGTAGCGGCCTGCATCTAGCGCCTTCTTGATACCTTTATGAGGTCGTCGGTCCACCATGTGGGTTTTAAAATGGGTGGAAAGGAGTAGGTTTATCGATAAATATTATTCACTCACCAAAATGAGAATTGTGAGAAGATGTTAGCCTTCTCTCTTGGGTTCTGCTCCCTCTCTATATCGAAGTACTTGGGGTCCATCTTTACGCTTAAAAATAATTATTTGGCACTGCGGCTTTATCACAAGTTATTGATCAGGTTCCCTTGGGTGCATGGTTTATCTGGAACAAGGAAAAATGTTATTTAAAAACATTAGCAATAAAAAAAATTACTATTTTAGCTAAATATTCCTTCTTATAAGAAACTAGCTTTTGCCCACGGTTTTACCCGCGTGAAATTTAGTTTGTCACAGATCGTCATAAATTATAGCCTATATGTTATTCTGGGTTATAAACAATAATACTGTAAAGTTTCATCAAAATCCGTTTAGTAGTTTTTGCGTGAAAGAGTAACAAACATTCAGACATCCAGACAGAATGTCTTTTTCTAAAAAAAAAAACACCCTAGCAAAACGTCAATTTCTACTAGCAAGTGACTCTAGTCACAATTCTAGTGGCGAAATCTGGTTAGTGCAAATACGATGGCCCTCATACTACTTCAGCTCTCACCACTTCACTAGTTGGCGCTACTATTTTAGCAATTTTGCAGGCTAATAGCCAATAAGTTCCAAGAAAGACACGGAATTCTAAGAGCTAGAATCCGTCTCGCACTTACTAGTTTTAATCTTTAGAATCGGACAAGTTTCGCAAAAAACAGCTAGGGATTCACCGAATACGGTAGCAACAGGAAAAAACGGTTTAAAAATTACCTTCACAGTTTGTCCTCACTTTACTACACAATGCTTAAGTAGTGTACACAAAAAATATTGTAAAGTATCTAAACAATAGCCTTAATGGTACATCTCTACCACAAAAAATGCGTTCGTTTAATGCAGGCTTTCGTTGGCTGCTTTGAGCCAATGTACCTAACAACTTTTTGCTCATGATGCACGCACGAAAGAATTTACGATACTAGCTGTCCCCGCGACTTCAGACGCGTGAAAATAGTTTGAATAATTAATCCTGATTTCGCTACATTTTTTATTGATGATGCCTGCTTTCCTCGGAAAATGGGTTAGGGGCCGTCCATAAATTACGTCATCGATTTTTTCAGATTTTAGACCCCCCCCCCCCCCCCCCCCCTATCTATCATTTACCGTCATCCGCAGACCAACCCCCCCCCCCCTAATTTAGAATGACGTAATATATGGACGGCCCCTTATCTAATACAAAAATATTTTTTTATTGCGTTCAACGAAACAAACTCTTCAGGTTTTTAATAATTAGTAAAAAGTATAAATAACAAAAAAACTTATAATAAAATGCTTGTGTTTGTTCTGGATAATTTTCTTAACGGGCTGTACATATTTTGAGGGGCCTTATTTATATTATGTATACGCATCGTGGGTATCATTGACAAATCTATACAGGTTGTCCAAAGGGGGGGAATATGACGTAATAAAAAAATTCCTTTAATTCCTCGGAATCTGACTCATCTGACTTCATCGCAATCTGACGTAATCAAAGCAACATTTCTTTCATTCTTTATCTCTATATAATTCATCCTTTATATCCAAGCTCTTATCAACAAGACGTGATCTTGCACAAGCGACAAGCGAGTCATTGACCTTAATAAGCGGCCAGTTAAGCTTGACCCCTGACACTGATCAATTAGTTACGGTAAACAGCTCAGTTACACTGGACAGCCTTTTAATTATTTGATGATAGCTATAACTAGATTGAAAAATCTAAAACGATGTAAGTGGCGATCGCTAAGAAGGACTTGCCACAGTGGATGCGTTCTGCGAAATGCGTTCAAGTCAAAGTGAACGCAGCCCGCATCATGTATGAACAATATTGTCTGTCTCTGAATAAAATTTCGCAAAAACAATCTATTAAATAGATTTCTTTCCTCATTAATTTAATATTTGTTAGAATTGTTAGCAAGGTTTGTTGTGTATCAAATTACTTATTTACTGTTCTAATAATTACATTATTATGTTATTATGAGGATAAACAGTGTTGATAGCATTATTGTTTAAGGTTTAAAATGTATTATGTAATAGTTACTAATATGTTTCAATAATTGTTATCTCAAACGGTATTAAAATAAAATTTTATTAATTATTCAAAATAAAGCATTAAATTGCAAATTACGATTTCAATTAGTTCATTCCTAATCGGTTGGTTCCATGAATAGTCGAGGCGTCGAGGGTAAATGTTGACCGCAGGTTGTTCACAAACATCGCATGACCAGTCAGGTCAGAGGTCAGCACTGGCCACTGCAGATGTAGGGTGAAGTCGCCTGTTTGCGTCACCTCTATTAAAATCAAATGAAATAAAAAAAATATGTTTATTTTTTTGGACTAATTAAAAAAGTCATTGCAAATAATCAAGGAGCGTGTATAATTATTTTTTTGCCCAACCAGCGCTTAGACATAACAATTTGGCAAGTGCTGAGAAGAAGCGCCGCAACAACAAGCGTCATATTTTAAGTATTTTCCACTGTTTGTTGTTTTACCGGACTAAGCCAAAAAGAGGGTAAGGTTTTTTGAGTGTAACATGTATGTAGTTGTGAATTTTTTTAGCGTTAAGAGTCGTGTGTATGTAAACTAAGTAATTTTGTATGACTAGCACATTCTGTAGCCTAAACGGCTTCATTGAATAATTAGTGTTACACGGATAATATGTAAATTAGGACTGATAAAACTGTTTAATGCATATGTTCGATTGGTAATGGAAGTAAATGACTTTGAAATCATCACTGTCACACAGAAATACGCAAAAAATGTCTTCCAAATATACACAAAACAACAGTGACTCAGTTTACGCTGCTTCTTCTCAGCACTGGCCCATTTATTGTCCAGAAGCAGTGGTAGGGTTAATACTGGGACGTGTAAAAGTGCTTTTTAAAAGCCTAGTACTTACAAAAATAGACGATAGCACATCAAGCTAAACACAGTGGCGTCATATCGTTCTCACCGCAACAACTACTGTGTAGCCAAGATCTACAGCTTGACCGTCAATAAAAACCCAACCAGTAAAGGTCAAGTTTGTCCCAGGGAAAGTTAAACTGTCATTGGACCCGCAACGAAATAAATCAAAAGAACATAGAGTTGTAATTAAAGGTTCCAATTCGATTGCGGTGCCAAATCAATAGTTGATTTATGGTGTGACATTCATAGATCGTCTCTACAGGGTACCTGTTCAACCATGTCGCTCACATACCATCCTATCCATGGTTCACGTGCTTCGAACAATGATCCATGTCAAGGTTGCCGCGTCAAATACCATGTAGATGTCAATGGCTGGATGTAGAGATGGCATATAAAGCCACATACTTTAGGAACTTGTGTAGTTGTGATAGAAGTTATTTTTCAACAAAAATATAATGTATAGTCTGATGGTGACTGTACTGATGACAGTATATAAAGATACTGTGGCAACTTATGTTGTAGGTGCTTCCTTGCAATTAAGATATCATTGAATTGGTAATGTGTAGCTAATTAATTAGACATTTAAAAAAAACCAAACAATAAAAAAAGTAATTAGAATTACCAGCTGGCTGGCTGGCTTCTCAGCACTGACCCATTTATTGCCCTAAAACAGTGATAGGGTTAAAGTCAAGTAATGCTGGGATGTATAAAATGCTTTTTTGAAGCCTATTTGTAGAAAAAAAAATTAAAATAACCTGAAAAAAGACTGCAATTAGTTGTAGCCACCACTTCTTCTCAACACTGGCCCATCTTACGTCCCAAAGCAGTGGTAGGGTCAAAATTATACTTGGACGTGTAAAAGCCTACTTCCTCAAAACAACTTTAAGTGCCTTTTTCCAGTGAAGCCAGCGTAATAGGAAAGACATGTATGAAATAATGAAATGCGGGCCAAATCCGCACGAGGGCCGAAATCCACTTAAGAGGAAAAAGGCTCTAGGTAGGCAATAGATATTTTTTTACTTAGTCATCTAAGTAAAAAACTATCTACTTTCCAGTTAAAGTTTACGCAATTAATGGATGCGGCCTTCATAGAACTACAAGCAGATAGTATTTTATCATTAAATCGATAGGCACGAGACAAGATATCTCAAAACTAGCACAGATGCGTATCATTTCCGAGGATTTGATATTCGATGAATATCTATAAATAACTGAATGATGGATCATTGTAAAATTGGTGACTTTGCATCATATTAACCAAGGATTTCAAGATTGTTTATGTCAGCCATGTTTTAACGTCACATTTCTGTAACAAAACACTTAATTCCCACCCTGAAAACAGAGTTAGTTTAAAAACAAAAGTATATTTATTTGTTTCATCATCATCATCATTTCAGCCATAGGACGTCCACTGCAGAACCTCCCCCAATGACTTCTACATCGCACGGTTGGTAGCGGCCTGCATCCAGCGCCTTCCTGCTACCTTTATCAGGTCGTCGGTCCACCTTGTGGGTGGACGTCCCACGCTACGTTTTCCGGTACGCGGCCTCCATTCCAGAACCTTGCTGCCCCATCGGCCGTCAGTTCTGTGTACTATGTGCCCTGCCCACTCCCACTTCAGCTTGCTAATCCGTCGGGCTATGTCAGCGACTTTAGTTCGTTTACGGATCTCCTCATTTCTGATTCCCTCTCCATAGCACATCACTCTCCATAGCACTCATTTATTTGTTTAGACTAATTTAATCACTCTTACATATCGCCAAAATGATCTTATGCAGTTACCAGCGCTCCGAAACAAACATTGGCAAGTGCTGAGAAGAAGCGCCGCAACAAACTCAGTCACTAACTCACTACTTTTGTCTGCCAGTTAAAAATAGAGAATAGAGAAAAACTGTTTTTGGATTCATATCAATAAAAACATCGTTTTAACATAATGAGTTTTTAAATCTATGAGATACATACTTGACCCAAACTAATTGATCCGAAATTCCATTTTACAGTCTGTTATGACTAAAATATAATGATTTTACTGTTTATTCTACATTTAGAGATAATTTGCAATCACTGTAACTGGGTCATCTTAATCTATGACTGTGACTATGACGGGTCATTCACGGTAGATTTGAGGCCTAATTATAATACAACCATAACTATAACTAATCAATTGAAAGGTTGCGAAAAAAGCAGTGGCGGATTTAGGGTAAAAGTACCTGTTTCGGCCATCTTTACGCCGGTTTTTAAAACCGACCTCAACAAAAGGAGGAGGTTCTCAATGAGGATCATTTCGATTTTTAGCTGTGAATGCAGATTTATAGGGCTAAGAAATCCTTAATACACAGTGCAAAAATTTTTGTTCTACGACAAAAATTGACGAAGTTATGGCCAAATTACTAAAAAAGTTCACTGACCACCCGGCGCGGGGACGATGACGTCATTATATCCGATCCGAACGCTGCCGGCGTACTGCGTGGATAGAAAATATTTTTTTCTAGCCAAATTATCAGTTTTAGAGAAAAACTTGTAATGACATTTATTCATCAGAATAAAGTAAGCTATCGATAGGTAATTTTTAAAAATGGAAATTGTGAAAAATAACGCAAAAAATCCATACGCTCATACGATTCAATGGCACGCAGAGACGCGATTGGGGTCTCCGCGGTGGTATATTTGGCGATTTATTCAAATAAAGTGTACATAAGTGTTGTTAGAGTCATATCTTCTTCCAAGTAAAATATAAAAATGTATAAGTATTAATTTATTTACTTCTAACAATAAGGTATAACTTCTAACAATATGACATTGCTATGAAAATCATCCCCCCCCCCAGGCCAGAAACTGGGTATTAGCATCATATTAAGTATTATTATGTTCAATACAAACAATCATTAAGTTACACTCACCCCAACCGCGTCTCCGCATTGCATCGAATCCTATGAAAATGTGGTTTTTGGACATAGCAATACTTATTTTTCACAATTTTTATTTTTAAAAATTACTGGTCGATAGGTTACTTTATTTTGAAGAATAAATGTTATTAAAAGTTTTTTTCTAAAACTGATAGTTTAGCCGTAAAAAAATATTTTCCATCCCATTAGTACGCCGGCTGCGCTCGATTCGGATATAATGACGTCACGCGGCCTTGCGTACGTTGACTTTTAGCGGCAAAAACGGCCTATGTTTATTACTTAATATCTTCGTAAGTAATGGTCCGATTTGGATAATTCAAAAAGATATATCTTTCTTATGTCTTAAAGATTAACGTAGATACTAGTTTTATTGAATTTTCTACAACAGTACTGATCCTCATTCAGTTGGTATCTTTTTTTTTTCGATGTATGTACGTACACCGATTATGCCGAGATTTCTGAGCCGATTTACGTGATTCTTGTTTTCATCGATGCGGAATAGTTGCCATTTGGTCCCATAAAAAATTTATTTGATTTGGTTGAGTAATTTTTATTTTTGGCCTATCTAAATTTTAGGTTATGAAAAAGTAGCGGAAAATTTAGGGTAAAAGTACCTGTTTCGGCCATCTTTAGACCGCTTTTGGTCAACCTAATTTTTAAGTAATATGCATGAGGAACGTACGCACGCACATTGACTAAACTCTGTACTTTATGTACTTGTGATAGGGGCTAATTTGCAACCAGTTTTCAATTGTAGGCTTTGTTTGCAACAAATATTTATACAGTCTGTCTGGTGCATAGCATACTTTAGTCTCATTAAAAACTCATTTATTTCTGTAAATAGGCTTAAAAAAAGCACTTTTTTGTCTAAAAGACAATGGCACTAACTACCTCGTTATACTTAGTCACAGCAAAAAATACTTATTACTGAGCGAAGGCAATGTCTTTTAATAATGCAAGGTCACTTGTATGTGACATATTCGAACTGTTAAAGGTGTTGTTAATTGTTAATCTCATTTCGTTAAAACCAAAGATTTTAAGCAAAACATCACCCTAGGAAAGCGCAGCGTAGGACGTCCACCCGCAAGGTGGACCGACGACCTCATAAAGGTAGCGGGAAGGCGCTGGATGCAGGCCGCCACCAACCGGCCATTGTGGAAATCATTGGGGGAGGCCTATGTTAAGCAGTGGACGTCTTGTGGCTGAAATAATGATGATGATGATGATCACCCTAGGGGCGGAGCAGTAAAGAAAAATATTGCTTAAACGGGGAACATTAATCAAACTATTTTCACGCGTACGAAGTCGCGGGCACAGCTAGTTGTATAATCCAAGTGGAACACGTTCTTCCGTAGAAGACATCTTTCGAATACAAACATGCAATTGGAGATGTTTTGGCTCCATGCACAACAGCCTCAGAATGTTATGAGAACAGGCCATAACAATAGAAGCGTATTGTGGAAGCAGTAGTGTGAGATGGGGTTATTAGAATATTGTTTTTTAACCTGCAGTGTGTTGAAAACATCATCGTCTTAAATACACATTTTGGAAATAGTCTTAAGGTCATAGCAGACTTATCAACTCGGAAAGAAACTGCACACAGGAAGATTTGATGAATGCTGCTGACAACGCCACTCTTGTGGCGGAGTTTTGGGCTGACACTGTGTAGGTTTGTTGTCGACACGAAAAGAAGAAGAACTCGAAAGGGATCAACACCGTATCGCCTTTCGCGAGCTGTCATCGCCTTTCGCACGCTGTCAACCGCGAGGCGAGGCGTTTACGTTACGGTGCGGATAAGTGTGCGTTGCAGTATGGAGTTTCATACAAAGAATACTGACCGCCTCGAGTTGATACGGTTACGAATTGATAAATGTGCTACGTACTTTAAGTTAAGGTTACTTATTCTGTGGTTAAGGTTCGTGGTTGAGGTATTAGTGACTGAGAGTAGCCAGGATCTACAGCTGGATCGTCAGTAAAAACCCAACCAGTGAAGGTCAAGTGCTATTGTGTTGCCTAGTGCAATTTCACAATAATTGTCGTTTAGTATTTCAATATGAAATCCCAAAGTAAACATAGTAGCTCTGTTAAATAAACTAATTATCTTGAAACAAATACTGAATTAAATGATAATATTTAGTAGGTTACTGAAAGTTAAACATTTACCGCAAACAAAACAAGGTGATTGATAATAACATGTTTTGTTTATGTATTGCACAATCGTTAATTAGATTTGAAGGGAATGAGGGTTTTAGCGATTGAAAAATCCGCCAGATGGCAATACGTTGGTTATTTTTGACATGACATTGACAGATATGTCAAAATCCACCAATCATGCAGCATTTGGACCTCGCGTCTACGTATTGCCATCTGGCGGATTTTTCAATCGCGAAAACCCTCATTGGAGCCCTTTTTCAAGTGGCAAATATTATGCTAACATTATAGAGAACTAAGTTTGTAGGTAACTAAGTTATCAACGTAAAAGTCGAACCTTACTAACTTCGAACCCCTCCTATGTTCTTCTGATTAATTTCGTTGCGGGTCCAATGACAGTTTAATTTTCCCCCGGGACAAACTTGACCATCACTGGTTGGGTTATTGGCGGTCAAGCTGTAGATCCTGGCTACACAGGAAATGCAGCGGTGGGAACGAGAGGTGGTAATAGTCCCGTAAAAAACTGAGTTATCAGCACTCACAGTGATTGAGTTTTGTTGCTTCTTTTCAGCACAGTCTCAGATTATCCAGATGCAGTGTCAAGGTTAATGCAAATGCTCCTTAAAAACATAACCCTGCTTCTGGCGAAGTCGGGTAAAAAGAGCTTGACAATAGTCTGAGTTTCTTGCGCTGCTTCTTCTCAGCACTGCAATACTGGGACGTGTAAAAAATATGTTTTTTTTTGTTAATACAATGTGCATTAGTTCTTTTTATTGGAATGCCTACTTACAGAATTACAGAAAATATACTAGTTGGGACACTAAGTTTACCTATCTCCCCAACCAGTTACCAAGGTTCATTAGTAATTTAGTATCTAAGCTAGATGGGGCATTAATTTAGCATTCGGTTAAGCAACGCCGGTCACCGTAATTTGCCAGTCACTTGTCGAGACAGACATTTAATTTTAACGAGTGCCGACTATCGGTTAAATTAATTTCAAGTATGTAGATACCATTCCATTTTCCTCTTGAAGTATAATGACATCACTACGTGGTATCTGATATCACAGGCAGACTTGATTGAATTTTATTTTAATTTCAAGAGGGTGTTTTTGCTACGTCCAACGTGTGACTGGACTACCACCACGTCAGATCCGAATCCGGGAATATTTGTCGGATTTGACGCAGAATTTGCACTTCGCAAAATAAGCACTTGATTTCCATTTGAAAATGGCACAAATAAACCTAGAGATTTTATTGCAATTATACAAAAGACCCTTGGACGGACGTATTTTGGGACTTTAGCCCTAGGGGGCAACTTTGACTCTAAAACAAAAAATAATTTAATTTCCCACTTCTTCATACCAACATTACCAACGTCGATTAGGTAAATGACATAATTCGACATGGCAATTTTAGATAGCGTTACTTACGCCTATTTATTTTAGTTGGTTGCAAGATAGTTTGCAAAATTTCAATACTTTTTTTCTGCGCCAAAGTCCTTTAGGGCTAAAATAACCCGCAAATACAGGATACAGATGGGATGTAGATATTAGGTATTGCTTAACATACTTCTAAGATCAAATTGTTACTAACCAAACTATGGATTGTTTTTGTCTGAAAATAAATGATTTTTATTTTTATTTCATTTTTAACAGACTTCAAAAAAGGAGGAGGTTATGAATATGTTCGGCTGCATGTATTTTTTTTTATTTGTTTATTTATTGCAAAATTGTTCTTTGCCAACTTTTACCTACAGAAAGTAATCAGGCGTGCAATGTCAAGTAGTAATTATCAGCAATAATTATTTAACCTTATCCAAGCATCGAACGCTAGGAAATAAAAAGGAAAGGTAAAAAACTAAGGTCGAGCAAAGCGGATGGCAACAGGTCTTATTTCAGACTTTGGTGCGTTGGGATAAGAGCGTCACGCATCTGTGTATTTTAAGGCCATCCATACAGGGTGTCTTAACAATTATTTAGTGCTTCTTATAGGTCTAGCGCTTAACTCAGTCAGTGCCTGAGGTATTGGAAGTGGGCTTATTCCACTATTCCCCGTTGACAATCCCCGTCAATGGGGAATAGTGAACTTTTTGTTCACTAATTAATGAACTAAAAAGTTCATTAATCCCCATTACGTTAAAAATAAAATCCTCATATAACAGGGATTAATGAACTTGTTAGTTTATTTATTATTCCCCATTATAATAATATAAATAATAAATAATAATAAATAGGTAAATCTTTGGACAATTTCACACAGCGCCAGCTAGCCCCGAGGTAAGCAACTTAATGCTTGTGTTATGGGTGCTAGCTTAACGGATATACTACTTATATACTTTTTTTAAAAATACATACATATTATTACATAGTAACAGCCAGACCCGTCACAGAAATTAAAATTCATCATTTCAATTTCTGCCCGGCCGGGAATCGAACCCGGGACCTCTCGGCATAGTAGTCCGCTCTGAACCACTACACCAAACGGCCGACAAAAGCTCCATTGGCGTAAACGGGGATCAGGGAACAAAAAGTTCACTATTCCCCGTTGACGGGAATTGTCAATGGGGAATAGTGGAATAAGCCAGAGAGGGCTTGGCACGGGAGGGGTGACATTGACATAAGATGTAACAGAGCATACAAATCTGAAGCTCGGAAGTCTCGCTGACGTTTGACGTTACAAAAAGACCCTCCAATGCACTGCCTATTTATGAATTCAAGTCATATTATTATTATCATCATTTCAGCGATAAGACGTCCACTGCTGAACATAGGCCTCCCCCAATGGCTTCCACATCGCACCGGCCGGCTGAAGGCCTATGGGGCAGCAAGGTTCTGGAGTGGAGGCCTCGTACCGGAAAACGCAGCGTGGGACGTCCACCCACAAGATGAACCGACGACCTGATAAAGGTAGCAGGAAGGCGCTGGATGCAGGCCGCTACCAGCGATGTGAAAGTCGAAACATATATTTTGCAGTAAATTAGAATCCCAAGTACATAAAGGTGATACGGTGATACAGTGTTTAAATTGATCTGGAAGTTTAAATAGAATGTTGACTTTCGTATTTCTTAGTACTCACATTATAAAACCATCCAAGACTAGTTAAATAACATGTTTTCCTTAAACTCTTTATTTAGATTCACATTGTTCAGTCAATCAGTAAAAAAAAATATTTATTATATTTTAAACTAGCTGTGCTCACGACTTGGTATGTTATTAACTAGGAGAGGTAACGCTCCAAAGAATCTGGAATTTTATAGACTCAACGGGACTAAGCAGTGAACTTTAAAGACAAGGGCTGCCACAATAGATCAAACCTGGTCGAGTTGGCGCAAATAAAGGCCCAAAAACCAATAATAATAACAATAACTAGGAGAGGTATTTATTTATTTATTTATGTATCAAAAATAGTTTACTTTCTTATTTTCAGACCTACTGAAAAAAAAAACACAAAAATAATTCATAAGAATCGTTCAAGAAGCCGTTTCAGAGAAGTTTTGTTACACGAGAATTTGATATTATTAGAGATTAGATAGTTTTTTTCGTTTTTAACTATAAATAAAATTTTATCTAATCTAATTTAAATTCTCAGTAAAAGGGCGACTACTGGGTGATTTACCCTATTATTGGCACCCTTAGATAAGGAATCTTATAAAGCGGGAAGATCCCCCTCTGTAGTCTAGTGGCAAGACCACCTGTCTCAAAACCACAGGTTCGATTCCCAGTGGGGTCACATTTTTCTGGTGTCAGCGGAAGGTGTTGCCACCTCAGAATAGTACGAACCGTACACTGAACCGATTTTGATGTGATATAGGTGAGTCACGGGATAGGACATAGGATAGTTGTATCCCGGTAGGTACCTAATTGAAACAGGGACTCGAGCGATAAAGTTTTTCTGTGGCAGACAAAATTTTCACACGGGCGAAGCCGCAGGCAAAAGCTAGTAATTTATAAAGATAGTGCTGTTTTGCATCCCTCGAAGATATACGTCCAGGCACAGAATATACTAGCATACCTTACTTTCATATCTTTTCATAAAGGTTACTAAACCTTTGTTTGTCACCTGTCATCCGCTTTGCAACGGAGGGAAGTCGAACCTTAACTTCGAACTCCTCCTGTGTTCTTCTGATTAATTTCGTTGCGGGTCCAATGACAGTTTAACTTCCCCCGGGACAAACTTGACCTTCACTGGTTGGGTTATTGGCGGTCAAGCTGTAGATCCTGGCTACACAGGAGTTGCAGCAGTGGGAACGAGAGGTGGGAATAGACCCGTTTACTAGTACTTCGGTCCAGCAGAGGAATGCAAATGCAATTGACTAAAATGATGATGACAATAAATAATGAAGTGTAGGCTTACGTCTCAATGACTCCGGAACGTTGACAATTGATTTTAATTGCGTCTACGTACGCGAGTAGCGAAGGTTATCCAAAGGTCTCCAAATAGTTTTTACAATATAATTAGTGCACAGAATAAACTGCATGCAATCAATAGGTACCAATACATGTTATTGCTCAAACTGAACGCAGCTCGCATTATGAACAACATTGATAATCTCAGTAGGTAGGTAGGTATGTACATTTTGTATTGAAGTGCGGACTGCGTTTATTTAACCTGACCGCAGACCGCATCCAGTGTGACAATGCTTAAAAATGTTGTAAATTATTAAATTGATTTAAAATAGTGACTTTCGTACGCCGTCGAACGGTTCGAGCTAACAAATATTTGTTTTTCTATATACATGTGGAGATGAGTCAGTACATTGCACAACTAGTGTTCACTTCGGCTTCGGGGCTTTTTTAGAATAACAATCGTTATTTGTTGCTATGTCGCTACTATAATACCTACTAACATGATAAATGGGCATTTCTCTGTAAGCTCGTACAGGTCCCATACAAATGCTGTCCTGGCAATTATTTTTAACATTTTCCAAAAAACCGTGATCCATTTCAAAGAAAATTGACTATTATTTTAGTTAGATAAGGAGTCCCACTGAAATTATTAATATATTTTCCGAGTTATTAGCGATTTTCCAAGAAATCATGACAGGGGACTGTTAATTGAGACAGAGGACTGTTATACTTTAAGAAAAAGTCATTTTAAATTGATCAATTATTTATTATTTTATAGCAAATCAATAGTAAACAAAATGTCTTTATAAAAAAATAACAGAAATAACAACTTTCCTTAATAAACATTCATATCAAAAATTAACCTTAACCTCTGAGGCACTGAATTCCGAGTACCACCCGTTCCTGCTATTTCATCATCAAATCTTTGAGGGGAATTTGTGGTCAATTCAGGTTCAGTAGATTAAAGATTTTCCGTTATAATGCTCACAAGAACCACTGTTGCAAAAGCAGCTGACACTTTTCATTGTTAGTCATCAACATCATTTCAGCACTGGACGTCCACTGCTGAACATAGGCCTCCCGCCCTCCCCCAATGACTTCCACATCGCACAGTTGGTAGAGCGGCCTGCATCCAACGCCTTCCTGCTACCTTTATGAGGTCGTCGGTCCACCCACAAGGTGGCTCGGTGTCGCTTGTCTCTTGCTGCGTTTTCCGGTACATGGCCTCTACTCCAGAACCTTGCTGCCTCATTGTTAGTGTTTTATATTTATTTGGAAAGCCGAGGATGGACCAGGAATAAATACTTGCGACTTGATGCACATATTTGTGCAATTTCAGGCAGAGGACTGTTGCCAGGGGACTGTGTATTTCGGCTAGATTTCACAATATTTACGAAAATGATGTTAAATAGTGTTTTAAGAATCTACCGATCAATTGAGACGTAAATATTATATCAATTTATACTTTATTTAGAGATTATTAAGTAATTAACATGCATATTATGACTTACCAGAGGACTGTGTGTGGTAGCGATTCAAGCGCGTGTTCACCTCACAAATGACGCTCTGACACTAAAAAAATAGGCATCTCAACGCCGCATTCGGCAAGGTTGCCTATTTTATAGCAATTGCATTTCATTTCACTCAAAAAAAACATCGTAGCTATTATAGTTTCTTTATATTATGAATTTAAATTTTTGGCAGGGGACTGTATTAAAATTCTGGGGACAAAGTTTACAGGAGTTTACTAAATAAATAAAATTGGTAATGAGAGCTTGTTTTACGAAAATAATATAATTTCATTATTATTCTTTATGATATGAGCTGCCAGATGTATGTAATTTCAATATCTTCTTCGTAAATCTCATTTCTAGGATGAAAAACAGTGATGGGGACAGCCAGGGGACTGTATTTTTCGGGCTTCAATCGAGTCTAGAAAAAAACTAAAAATAGTTATGGTTCTAAAAACAAAGGGCCCGTAAAGTTTTGGGGTTAAAGTTTCATTACGAGTGTGTGTTTTTAAAATATTTCAATTGCTTTTTGAAAAAATCGGCCGGGACAGCCGATTACGAGCTTACAGAGAATCGCCCAAATATGGATTATTATACTAGCGGCCGCCCGCGACTTCGTATGCGTGGACCCTGTTTTACCCCCTTAGAGGTTGAAATTCCCGTCTAACTGAGCACCTACGTTCTAAAAGGAACCCCCATGCAAAATGTCAGTGACCTACCTTTTGCAATTCGCTTTTAGATATAGTTAAGATAGATAAAGCTGAAGAGTTTGTTTGAATGCGCTAATCTCAGGAACTACTGGTCAGATTTGAAAAAATATTTTTTATTGGATAGCCCATTTTATCGAGGAGACTAACGCCCGTTTTCACTATCAATCTCTAATTTTTAAGTGACCCCTGTGGTAACAAATAACAGGAATTTTGTTTACATAGGAGTTACTTAAAAATTAGGGATTGATGGTGAAAACGGGCATAAGCCTTTTAAATAACATCACCCTACAGCCAATAGGGGCGGACCAGTAAAGAAAAATGTTGCAAAAACGGGAAATATTATTCAAACTAATATTTTCACGCATACGAAGTCGCGGGCACCGCTAGTACCTACCTACTCAATATGCATTATTATGATAATAAGAAGCATGCTAATTCGTTATATGTACCTACATTTTCATGGATAACGCTGAACCAAAGAACTGTTATTTAATCAGATGTTGAAAGAGACAATGACATTTTAGTTACAATTGAATTGAACGCGTGGGAAGCCGCGTGCATAAGCTAGTAAGAAATGTGGAAGTTTCCGAGGATGGAAGGATTACTACTTTCACTCTTAAACCACTGAATTGATTTAGAAAAAATGCACTCTTCATTTGAATGTCATAAGAGACGAACGAGAGACAAAAATAAGGACAACCCCATATTTTTCCCATGGATATCATATCGTAAGGCGACTAAGGGACAAATATGCAAGCTTGGCCTCCTCAACCCGTCTGGCCAGCGTGGGGAGTGTAGGACAAATCCTAATGCCTCTGGTCAATTAGAGAGGCGTGCTCCTGCAGTGGAGACTAAATGACCTGATGATGACAATGATATTTGTGGCGAAGAAAGGAAAGAAACCTCTACTAGGTAATCTATTATTTAGTACTAGCTTTCCGCCCGCGGCTTCGCCCGCGTGGAATTTTGTCTGTCACAGAAAAACTTTATCGCGCGCGTCCCTGTTTCAAAAACCGGGATAAAAACTATCCTATGTTCTTTCCCGGGACTCAAACTATCTCTATGCCAAATTTCATCAAAATCGGTTGCGAGGTTTAAGCGGGAAAGCGTAACAGACAGACAGACAGACAGAGTTACTTTCGCATTTATAATATTAAGTTGGGATGGACATATCGTACCTACTACATTACGGGAGGCGATGCTAGTACGAAATATCTACAATAGAAATCGAATAAAGGTACAACAACCCAGCACCACACGTGCCCAGACGATGTTTCAAGACAAATTCAATTTCGCGATCGCTTGTCTGCTTTTTTGGCACGTTATTTCGCTACGTGAAGCGACCATGAATCGAATCTATCTCGAATGTCTAGGGAGCAGTTTCGACGAAAAATCGTGATTTAGGCCTTTCATACGCGGACAGCTTGAAGCAGCTAGTAATCGATAGCTTCAAGCTGCGACTGCATAACTAACTACAGTACCTATTCTACGTACACACATAGGGTAAGGTAGGAAGGCGCTGGATGCAGGCCGCTACCAACCGTGCGATGTGGAAGTCATTGGGGGAGGCCTATATTCAGCAGTGGACGTCCTGTGGCTGAAATGATGATGATGATGACACATAGGTAGGCACCGCTTGAGCAGTTGTGACTGCTTCGGGCAATTGGCAGCACGGAAATTTCATAGTGCGGTCAAGCAGTTGCCATTGCGCACCTTCGCCCTCTTCATTCCACGTCACGCGCACTTGTGACTTGTTAAGCAGTTAATACTAGCTGATCCTGCAGTTATCAATAATGGCAGGCGCTGCAAGCTTTTGGCTATGACTGCAAGAGCGATTCGTGTATAGATCGTTTCATCCACGAAGACGCGCCCCACCAATTCTTGGTCGAGGTCGAGGTCGCGCGTGGTGCGGGGAGTTTGATCCGAGCGTCATTATTGTAGTCTGCGAGTGCACTCATGGGTAATTTAGCGTGTACCGATAACACTCAAACATTAGCGGAAGAATGGTGGGGCGCGTCTTCGTGGATGAAACGATCTATAACTGCTCAAGCTGTCCGTATATGGCGAGCCTTAGTTGGACGCAAACCGCGTTCTTTTGTGGCTGACCTCTGCCCTATATTGATCCGTTTCTAGGAATCCAGGCTTGATTAATGTTTGCGACAAGCCCGAGTCTAGTTTCGGGGCACCACACCTTTGTTTTAGGAATAGTCTGCTCTAGTCTCGTGATATTCGGGTCGACACAGAAATGCTGATCTGACACAAAATTCAAAAAAATGAGACATTGATCCGAGCGGAGAGGAGATTTCCTCCACCGTAGGTGAGCGGAGAGGATTTCCTCCACCGTAGGGAGAGATGTTAAAATGACGGAATCTGATTAGTTATCCAAAACATATCTCTTCTCCTCTTAGCTTTGATGGAAAGACCCAATCCTAAAGACATAGGTACCTACCTAATCTAATAGAAGTTTACTTAAGCGCATGGCATGTGACTGCCTGGACTGACAAAGTAAAATCGGCAATGGAAAACCGCGTATCTGGCTGCACCAGACCACCAGTCAACAGGGAGAGTTGGCGGGATCGTGCGGAGAATTCTATCCGCCTCTACAACCGATGTGAACGCAACGTAACCACGACCGCTCTGCCAAGAGCGAAACGAATAAGAAACAAGAAGAAGAATTGAAGTTAGCGCCGCAGCGGCGACGGTACCACTGCGGCATAGTGTGTAAACGGCTTAACGATTAATCTTACATTAAAGTAATTCGAAAATTAATCTCATAGTTGAATAGTCTGGTGAAGGTCGCGGGAGGTGCCTAGATGCGGGCGGCGCAGGACCGGGCGTTATGGAAATCCTTGGGGGAGGCCTTTGTCCAGCAGTGGACGTCATTTGGCTGGAACGAACGTACGAATCTCATAGTGCGCGTGTATTTCGGTCAGTCAAAGTTTCCAAGAATCACTTGTTTTTCCTCACAATCATGCTCATAAATATGAATTTAGAATAAAATAAATACTTATGAATTTTTAGATGTCATAAGCTGGGTTGTACCGTCTAACTTTACTTTAACAAATGTCAAGTCTATCAAACTCCATACAAAATCACTGGTTAAAGTTACGGTTAAAGTTAAGGTGGTGCAACTGAGGATTACTAAATTATCATGCATGCCTTACTTGAATTTTTTTTTTTTCATAAAAAGATCATTTGTAAAATAAGTAAGAGAGAGCAGTTTAGTGTGAAAAATGTAACAAAGAAATAATTAACAAATAAATTAATTTTATTTAAATTGGCCTGCTTATTTTTTTTTTGTTAAAGAAATTTATTGGATAATAAACTAATAATACCTACATTAACAAAAGGAATGGGTAATTATAGTAGTACGAGGGCTGCACTAAAAGTATCGGGAATGGAATATTTCCACTGTTCCTGTCATATTAAAATCTATTTAATTGCAAACTCCAGGGTTTTTAAAATCGTATACCATTTATTTATTTAAAAAAAGATTCTCGGTCGTATCACAAGGTCTTGTCAAACTTGTTTAGTCGTTGAGAAAATGGATTGACTCGAGAAAATTCAAGAGCGATGATTTATTATGACTTTTGAAGTGGTTTAACACAAAAACAGTGTGTTGACCGGATGATTTCTGCATTTGGTAATGAAGCCCCATCCAAAACCACAATTTATCGCTGGTTTCCTGAATTTCAACGTGGACGTGTCAAGTTCAGTGATGATCCCCGTCAAGGTCGTCCAAAAACTGCAGTCAACTAAGAAAACGTTGATGCTGTGCGTAAGCTGATTGAAGAAGATCGACATGTGATATACCGCGAAATTCAGGCAACTTTAGACATTGGCATGAGTCAAATACAAATAATCTTGCATGAACAATTAGGTGTAAAAAAGTTGTTTTCCCGATGGATACCGCATTCGCTCTGTGAAGAGCAAAAAGCGGCTCGCGTTACTTGGTGCGTCAGAACTCTCGGGAGATTACATGCAGGATCCTCAAATGCTGTATACAACATCGTATCAGGTGACGAATCCTGGATATACGCGTACGAACCCGAAACAAAAAACCAGTCACGAGTTTGGGTGTTCGAAAATGAGTTAAAGCCAACAAAAATTGTTCGTTCATGGAGTGTTGCAAAAAAAATGGTGGCCACGTTTGTCTCCAAAACCGGCCATGTTGCGACTATTCCTCTTGGGGGACAAAGAACGGTTAATGCAGAATGGTATGCTAGCATTTGTTTGCCACAGGTCGTTTCTGAACTCCGTAAAGATAACTGCAACCGCCGCATCATCCTCCATCACGACAATGCGAGTTCTCACACCGCGCACTGAACAAAAGAGTTTTTAGAGCAAGAAAACATAGAATTATTAGTCCATCCGCCGTACAGCCCCGACCTAAGCCCTAATGATTTCTATACTTTCCCTAAAATAAAGAATAAATTGCGTGGTCAGAGATTTTCATCACCTGAAGAAGCTGTGGACGCCTACAAAACGGTCATTTTGGAGACCCAAACTTCCGAATGCAATGGTTGCTTCAATAATTGGTTTCGTGTATGGAAAAAATGTGTCAAATTTCGCGGAGAATACTTAAAAAAGCAATAAATACATTTTTAAATAGTAATGTTGTTTCACTTCCTTGATTCCCGAAATTTTCAGTGCCGCCCTCGTATTGATTAAATATTATGTTCAATTATTTCAAAAATATCTAACTTGTTTTAGATATGCATTAATTATTCATAACATTTTTAAGATATGTAAATAAATAAATTAAGTTCTTTTATTAACTGCACAATTTACACAAAGATATTGGTTCTAAATGAAGTTTGTGAATAATTGAGAGTAATTTCTGCTTCATTTAAAGATCTAGAAGTTTTTTATACTTTGTAGCACAGAAGTTGAAAGTCATATAAATAAAATGAACTAATTATAACTTTAAATTGCCAGTACATTGTTTCAATCAAAACAAAGAGATGCATGTGTATTTGTGTAATGATGAAGTACCTATTTAAGACTGTTCACACTTTTGTTTCAGTAAGTGAAACGTGGCTGTATTGTTCTTAATACCAGCTGCAGCATGGATTAATTATTAGTTTTAAAATACCTAAAAGTTTTTAATACGACACATAAAACTTTATGATAAAAAATAATAATGAGAGACTGTTTTAGACCCGATTTCAGCGCTAGAGAAGAGTGTATTTTAAAATTAAAATAACTTACCACGAATCGAAAGCTTTCGCCAACTCGGTCAGCTGTTTTGGGAAACGAAACAAATAAAAACATACACTGAAAGTACAGTCCAAGGCACTGGGATGAAAGTTTTACTCAGAACAACGAGAAGAAACCAGAATTAAAACCGCGATCACTGAGAACACGCACAAAACTAATTGTAAGTCTTGTTGCACCACAAAAGGAAATTTTTGAATTAAAATGAGCATGAGCGAGCTCATGAAAAATTGAAAGGGAACTGTCAAGCTGACAAAGCGTCAGCTAGTTGAAGTTGAAAGCTGTCAGAAAAGAGTGAATGATGATGATTTTGTGAACGAATGGTGCACAGATAACACTTTAATTCTTCATTCATTCACTCACTCACCCGACGCAATGGAAAACTACCATAATGTTACTATGTTATTGATGACATTACTTGAATAGTAGTTTTTTTTTATTGAAAAGAGGAAGTAGTGAAGTAATAAAGTGATAATGTCCTCAAAATTTACATGACGTATTGTTGACATGTTGATACGGTTAACGTAAAAAGAAGAAAAAAGACAGTTTAATAATTCAATAATTATCTTTTAGAAAGCATAATATCTATGGTAAAATTACTAAACGCAATTCAATCAATAGCTAACCGCGACTGCATGGCGCGTGGTGGTTATTGTGATTTATTCTATGACAGGAGCAGTCAGTGTACATTTCTTTTAATCTCGTACTTTCAGCGGCCATGCGCAAATGCGCAATACGTAAAACCATAGAATATTAATAAGTATTTATTAAACGTTGAATGGCTGGCCGTATTTTTGGTGATTTGAACGGTACTTATCTTCTAAATTACTTACTTATTGACAAAAAGTATTTGTAGGGCTACTAAGTCTAACATTTATGGCAAACAAATTCAACTGAGTTAAGCTTTACTTTCATTCGAAAATAGACGATCAAAACATCTGAAAGTTAGTTTTTTCATGTGATTTCCATGTACAAAGAAAGATTAAGTATAAGTAGAATCCAGTTAGTGTAGTATCTCTAAATCGTTGACATTCTGCCAGCTCGTACTAAGCGTTTCGTTAACCATTTTGTAATGCTAACAGCTGGGGACTGGAATTCGCTGCCTGCTGCTATCTTTCCCGAACACTATAATCCGGGCCTTTTCAAGGCGAGAGTGAATAGGCACTTACAGGGCAGATAATTATGTATGTACCTACCACCTAGATTTGATTGATCTCACTTAACATCAGGTGCAATTACGGTCAAATGCCTGACTTGTTCTGCATGAAAAAATGTTCCGAGCAATATTTCGTCAGAAATCGAACAACATAGAAACAATAATTATTTGAATATTTATTTTATTTTTCAAACAAAGTTAATAATATTTTTAATGACTTACTTTTTCATCATGAAAATGCAACACGTTGCCTACAATACATAAATATGTATTTGACATCGAACGTCAAACTGTCCATTGGTTTCATATAATACCACCAAATTGGGATGTATGTCCACCTATGCAACGTCCAAAAGTTGTAACTGTACAGTGACTACGCAATGAGTTATCTGTTGCATGCAGTTTACTAGTTACGTCAACTTACGTCAACACTCCTTTTACCTGTTGAATGTTCAGATCCTATCACAGTTTCCGAATGAATCATTCATACGTCAAAATCAAAGATAGGTCAATCTTGGACGCATCCCATGCATCTTTCGATCAATAATGTATGACGTGCGCTTTAATCATTTCTTCTAAAAACATTCGTGGTTTAATGGATGTGATTTAATGAAGTGTAATTAACATTTCAAGTTACAGTGAGTTTTCTCGTTTGTAAGTAATAAAGTAGCTTTGGAAATAAGAATTCAGAATTTGGTTGACTACTAGATGTTGACTAAATTATTATTGCATTCGCAGGAAAATGTCTACATTGCACACATTCGTAGCAGACGCTTTACTGGACAGATGTGATAGCAACATCGAAGTTAATGTTTATTGGTCCTATAATCGGTACTTATTATGCATGTTTTTTATTAATTTGATGTATGTTATTAGTCGATGTTTAGCTTACCACCCCGCAGTCTTATTTTAAGAACAATCATCCATTATTTTTCGACGGGTAGGTCCCTACCTACTCTCTCTGGGAACAACTATAGGGCGAGCTGAACTGTTTCCGACTGTAAACAAATAATGGTTGCAGGTATCTCTGGCAGAAAATTATTCTCAGTTCTATTAAAAAAATATAAAATAGGTATAGGTACATACCTACATTACATACCCACCTTGATTGTTGTATTATAGTAACAAAAGGTCAGTTTAACATTTTTACACAGCATGTTTGGAATATGGGCTTAAAGTTTCACGACGATGATAGCATTTATTATTTACAAATTATTCTGTTTTTGGAAAAAACAAAACACTATGTAGGTACACATTAATCAGAGTAATAAATTAACTTTATGAATGAACAGAGCGTATTGAGTAGCGTCCTGCGTTCCCACATCATTGCCCAATACAATCAACAATAGAAAACAATAGTTATACTGTTCCTTGTATGTGTCGGCGGCTGAGCCCGCCAGTTTTATTTTAGTCGCAATTACACCTTTAAAGAAATCACATGTTTTACTGTTCCAACCTTCTGACGTACGTTTTGTGGATTTAACTTATAAAGTGGACATTACTTATAAGTGGACAACAACAATGATATACCTGAACATAACGTATATTAATATAATTACGTACATCGGGTATATAAAATTAACGTACACACTAAACGTGAAAAAGTCCTTTTATGCAAAGAACTGTAGCTGAATACTTATCGTAGGCTATAAATCCACTTAAAACTTTTCGTCGCTTTTCACCTCTTGCTTGAACAGCCTGTAGATAGTTGTGTAGCAAGGTAGGTATTATGACATGACATGACTATCATGAACACAATTAATTAGGTATTTTTGTAGTACGTATTCTAAATGTGGCTTAGTGCTGAAGCTTCAGAGACGAATCAAAATTGAACATTTATGTTATTAAATAATTAATTATTTAAAAACTTACCATTATTAAATAATTATTAGTACAAGTTATATAACTAACTTGTAGCACATTAACTTACCATTAGGTTAACCTAACGGTAAGTTAATGTGCTACATCATTCATTATAGTTTGAGAAAAAAACATTTTTATTTTTAATCTTCCTGTGGAGGTGTAGTAAAAGGAACATTAGTAGATTTTGTAAGCAGCACATGGCAACATTGTTAAGGCAGAATTGATTTGACGCCCTGGCTGACATTGCGACTGAAGAATTTAAAAAGTGAATGAAAGTGATACGTGAGTGCAAAACGTAATTTCCAGTGAATTCGTTTTATCCATACGATAGTATTAAAATTTAACATTACAGAAAACTCTTTTGTGAATGGATTGTGGTTTGTGACACCCTAAAAAGCCAGTGAACGCGATGATTATTGAAAATCCAGACGCTTTCAAAAGCTGGTTGACGTCCATATTGGAACCTCTGTGAGTAGCGGCCATATTTTCTCCACTATTTACAACTTGAGAAAAAAAGAATGCCTTGCAAGTTTGCAACGTGGAAAGTTTGCAGCCTTGCGTAAAATTATAACTGAATCCATCAGTAATCTAATTGAATATAAATTGGATTTAGATGCTCGGTGTCAAGTTTCATCCCTTCAATCTATTTTCTGTCAATGTCATAACACATGGTCGATTAAATTCGTAATTTCACCTCTGAAATTGGTTACGGAGCCACATTTTCACGTTTTTCAGTGCCAACGTGACTTAAATCACGCTCTTAGTACAGTTTCTACCGCATTCCGTCACATTAATTATGAATTACTCATCTGCATTGAGCCTACGTTTCTGGGTCTCGAAACTTCTTGTGATACTTTGATTTTCTATGAAATTATGTGATTTATTACATAGAAGAGGATGATTTCATTGTCTAATGGCTAATTAATTACCCACACTGAGTCATAAGAGGTCATGTCCATGTTGACATCTTACCAATGTTACCCTTTACCACTTTAACCTTTTCTACATGGAATTTCCCACTATTCAAACTAGTTTATAATCAAAGGCTTAGTATACATTTCTATCTAGATTTAGCCATAAAATTACTATGGGTAACCTGTTCATTACATTATGAATTTTAATTTACTGATTCATATTAGTTTAACTGGACTATACACACATACATGCTAAAATAACATGTATCCATGTTCAAGTAAGACTTGTCATGCAGATAATGACTATTGCCACAATCAAACCTTAATATGTAGCTCATAGTTTGAAATCTAACTATAAAATAAAAAATGTGAAAGTACCTCTGTCTGTATACTTTCATGTTTAAATCACTAAAGAAGTTTGGTGTACAAAAACATAAAAGTTTGTTAGGGTAAAATTTTCAATCCCAAAGTATTAAAAATAAAACTCCGTCACTGTAATTTTAGTCCATGTGTGGGGATTTTCTATATTAATATCCTAAAATCACCATGGGGAATAATAACTAACAAAGACATCTACCTTTACCCCCTACAATGTTATATTTTTGTCTTTACAAAATCTGTATGTTCATATTTCTTTTTAAATTCAGCTTATCATAATCCTAAACAACCTAGCAATAAAGTTACTTTACTACTATAAAACCTGATTTCCTAAATAAGTTATTTGAATTTTCACAAATCTTGTGTGCCACCATGATATTTTATAAAAAGCTCAGAATCAACTATAGATAAGAGTCAATCTTTCTAATTAAGATCTTTGGAGGAGGCCTATGTCCAAGGACAAACTGGAGATACCAAACCTACTCAAAATTATTATAATTGTATCATGTAAAAATATTTTGACAGTAATAAAGGCTGCAAAAAATAATCACGGGACTGAGATGTGAATATTACAAATTATTTAATTTCATAATGTCTTTATACTCACTGCTCTATTAGTTTGTCAAAATAAAAAACGAAGTCATGTCATAATCACCGTTCATTTATTTTGGTACAACACAAACATAAACATAGCTCACAGTGGAGGTACTATATTTTTAGCCTATGAGTTGTTCGCGTAAAATGCGTGGGGTATACCTATGTGATCACGTCATTTAAAATAACAACATTCAAGGTGTGGTTTAGTGTATTTTAAACTCTAACGCACAGAGAAAATGCTGCAAAAGTGAAAGGTACAAATAACTTTTTCTCCAAAAAGGTTTGACTGATTCATACAGTTTTTTATCCACAATCTATTTCATGAATCCTCTATTTGCTACTGGTGAATTTTAGAGTGTCAGACTCAATGCATTGTTTCGTTATTAGGGCCTTTGAACCTTTGTCAATTAATTAAACAATCTTTTAAATGGTGATGTTAACACATCACTAGGCTGTGATAAAAATACATTTAAAACGTTGGTTGAAAAAGGTTAATGTTATAAAATATTTTTTTTGCATTGTTCATGGGTTATTTAGTTTTTTTAACCGACTTCAACAAAAGGAGGAAGTTAATAATTTGTTTGTTTTTTCTATGCCAAGATTTCTGATCCGTTTGACATGATCGTTTTTCTGCTCGATGCCAAAAGTTGCCCATTGGTCCCATAATTCAAAGTTGTTTTGATTTTACAACTAACGTAAAAATTAAAATTATCTGTCTCTACTCACATGTTGCTAAGAAACATATCAGAAACTTATCTTATTACGTAACTGATAAAGATAACCGCAATGAAATAAATATAAAGTGCTGCGACATAACATGATAAGACCTTTGTGAACTGATTACACGGTTTCTAGTTACGAAGTGTGGTTGTCTTGTCCGTGACGTAGAAATATGGGTATTTGACAGTCACATAACAGTGTTTTGGGTTCTGCTACCTCAGAGCATGACACAATACTAAGCGGTAGCCATTTTTTCAGCAGGTTCTAACTCCCTACAATCCAAGTAATTTTTTATTTGTGTTAGAACCAATAACATTTTTTTATTTATTTATTTCTTTCACATGGCCTAGTGGGTCACGCACGTACTGAACTACTATGCCAGAGGTCGGGGATTCGATCCCTCAACAATGCACAACTATGTATTTTACTTCCTAGTAAAAATTGAAAAAGTCCTCTGGAAAAATCCACTATGTTATAGATAGTGCCATCTACGAAGACGCGCCCCACCAGTGTTTGGTCACGGCCGCGCGGGGTGTGCACTCATGGATCATTTAGCGGGTACCGATAACACTCAAACATTAGCGGAGGAATAGTTGGGCGCGTCTTCGTGGATGATCATAATGGTGTAAACAATTAAGAAAATGGATCAATTCCTAAAATTAAGTGATGAATATTCATTTTGTTAACTGGCGGCTAAAATAATTTCTTAATTGAATAAATTACCATAGTAATACATTTACTGTGGCGCATTACCAAGCCTATGCATGCGGTTAGCGGAAAAGTACGCACTTGTATGACTTTCACACAGCATTCTATAATCGGATGACAGCAATCGGACGACTACGACTACTCCGGACTGTATTAGAAAAAACCAGGGTTCGAAAATATCCGATATTTATTATAAATATCAAAATATCGGATATTTATGATATATATCCGATATATATCAACTTTGATATATATCAATTTTGTATGAAAGCCAAAGTATTATTTTATTGTATTATTCATGAATACTATTGCATATGTGTTACATAAACATGTTTTTAATGTTTTTAAAACTTAAAATCAGACAAATAAAGCAAAAACATAAAATATCTTTGAAATACGGCAAAATCAACTAAAAAAATAAAAATCTTATGTCAAAAAGTACAAATACAGTAACAAATTTTAAAAGTTGATATATATCATCAAAACCGGCTTGATATACATATATCGGATATATATCCGATATATATCTTGATATATATCCCTTGATATATATCCTCGAACCCTGGAAAAAACGCAGTCGGCCGACAAAAAGTCAGGACCCTGTGAGCAGTCTTGCGACGCATGTCCCCTGCTCAAAATGTCTAAATCAAGCTATGGGTACTAATGGGTAGTTCGACAAAGAATTTAGCTAACATTTGTTATCTCTTTCAGATGCGATGCTGACCCGGCCGCGCTCGCCAAATACGTGTACGCTCTGGTCAAGAAGGACAAGCCTCTCGAGGAGCTTCGAGATGGCATGGTCGACCAGCTTGACGTGTTTCTGCAACATGGTGAGTAGATTCAATGATATAACGGGTAATATTCAAACTTCCCCAACGCGTCTGGCCATGGTCAATGCAGGCTAAAGGACGAAGCACACCATTCAACCCGGAAACGGATCGTAAGCGTATTAACTCGAGGCGGTCACTATTTGTATGAAACTCCATACTGCAACGCACATTATCCGCACCGTAACGTAAACGCCTCGCCTCTTTGACAGCGCGGCGAAAGGCGATACGGTGTTAATCCGTTTCTGGATTGATAAGTGTGATATAACCATCCTTTATTGCGTTGATATTGGGCACGCAGATAGTCATTATGACGTAGCCACCCGATACTTTTTGTATTTTACAAAAATAACCCTCAAGGGGATAAAAAATAACCCTCTAAGGGGATGAGAAATAACCCCCTAAGGGGATGAAATTGGTCCAAAGTTTGTATGGATAGAGAGAAGAGGTTGTAGTTACGCTCTGGTCAAGAAGGACAAGCCTCTCGAGGAGCTGCGAGATGGCATGGTCGACCAGCTTGACGTGTTTCTGCAACATGGTGAGTAGGTTCTATGATATAACGGGTAATATTCAAACTTCCCCAACGCGTCTTGCCATGGGGAATGCAGGCTAAAGGACGAAGCACACCAATCAATCTGGAATCGGATCGTGATCGTATCAACTCGAGGCGGTCAGTATTTTTTGTATGAAACTCCATACTGCAACGCACATTAACCGCACCGTAACGTAAACGCCTCGCCTCGCGGTTGACAGCGCGCGAAAGGCGATGACAGCTCGCGGAAGGCGACACGGTGTTGATCCCTTTCCGAATTGATAAGACTGCTATGAACTAAAAGGGATGTATTTCATCGCCTTAGATTTAGAGAGTCCAAAGTTTGTATGGATTGAGAGATAATATTGTATTTACGCTCTGGTCAAGAAGGACAAGCCTCTCGAGGAGCTGCGAGATGGCATGGTCGACCAGCTTGACTTGTTTCTGCAACATGGTGAGTAGATTCTATGATATAACGGTGTTAAAAACCTATGACGAGGCAGAGTATGTTCTAAGGGAGTATTCCCACCTCTCGTTCCCACCGCTGCAACTCCTGTGTAGCCAGGATCTACAGCTTGACCGCCGATAAATTATATTTGCTGATTGTGTTGATATTCAGTACGCAGATAGTTATTATGACGTAGCCAACCGTTAAGACAGGATTTTACATTTTTTCCCGCATCCAGGTGCTTTCCGTGACCTGCATCAGATCGTTGGTCTACAGAGTGACTACGTTTACCGATACCTGGTGGTTACTCATCAGCTGTACGACCTATTTTCTTTTTTAGATCGTATTATTGGTAAGGCCCGCCATACACGGACAGCACGAGCAGTTAGTGATCAACATACACGGACCACTCTTGTAGTCAAGAGTCAACAGCTTGAAGCTGCCAGTGATAACTGCTCGAGCAGTTGGTATTAACTGCTCAACAAATCACAAGCGCGCGCGCCGTGGAATGAAGAAAGTGGGCGGAGGTAACTGCGCGAGAGCTGTCGACAGCTCGAACAGTCAGTTCGAAAGCTCGAAATTCACCGTGCTGTCGACCGCCCGAATCAGTTGCAACTGCTCGAGCGGTTCGTGTATGTGCGTCCATAGAACTCTGCAGTTCACTGTGCAGTCGCAGCTTGAAGCTGTCGACCCTGACTGCTTCAAGCATTGCCGGCCTAAAACGAAAACTAATTGATGATTACAAAAGATCGCTTCCTAGCGATAGGACGGCATAAATTGTGCCATTTCTTTTTGTTATTTCTTTTCTATTTCTAATTTGCCGATGTACAAACGTCGGTACGTTAGATGAGTAATACTTTAGTTTGTGCATCTGTTTTTAATGTTTTGTAAGGTGTGCAATAAAGTGTAATTATTATTATGTTTACCATTGTCAACAGAAACCAAACCGTTCGTGGACATGCTGTTCAAATCTCTGGAGACGCACGAGTACCTCTTGCCGACCGAGAAGCGGCCGTCGCCGCCGCCCGCGCCAGCGCCCGAGCCAGCTGCGGAGCCCGAGCACAACACGGCCGAGGGTAAGACGACAATTTATTAGTATTTAGCAGTTTTCCCACACGTTTTCAGTCTTTGGAACATGTTGACAGTCTTTGAAACACGATGACAGTGTTTGGAACATGTTGACAGTGTTTGGAGTGTCTTTAGAACACGTCTACAATGTTTGGAGTGTCTTTGGAACACGTCGATAGTGTTTGGAGTGTCTTTGGTACACATCTACAATGTTTGGAGTGTCTTTGGAACATGTAGACAGTCTTTGGAACACGTCGACAGTGTTTGGAGTGTCTTTGGAACATGTTGGAATACAACGACAGTGTTTGGAACATTTTGACAGTCTTTGGAAAATGTCGACAGTATAGTCACTCGTTTAAAAAGAAATTAAAGCACTACATTACAAAACACTTTCTAGAATTCTCGTGAAAAAAAAAAAAAAAAAATAATAATAATAATCTGGTTCATTGTACGAGCACATTCATTCATTCACATTCTCGCGTTTTTATTAAAAATTCTACTCGTAATGTAAGAAAAAAAAAAAACCGGTCACATAGCAACTGTGATAGCAACTGTTGAGCGTTACGTAATGGAAGCCAAGCAGGTTGCTGGTTTTGTGGTTGCAGTGTGGGTAGGTTAAGAATAAAACTACACTTGAATTTGAAAAAATATAGCATTTGAGCGGTTTGTTATTATTTTATTTTATTTTAACTTCATTATTTTCTGTACCTAGTTTCATTTAATACATAAATGAAACTAGCTTGTCTGTTGCGTGCACTTGCTGCTTATTTATTATAAAGTGTATTCTGTATTTTTCTTATAAGTGAATATAATTGTATTCTTTTAGAAAAATAAATATCTAAAACCATAAAACCATAATACAGTATTGTAACTTCATACAAACGGACGAAACGCGAGCTTTCCTTCGAAATTCAAATCTCGGTATGCGCTCGACATGCAAAAGTCGGGGGTGTCGCGAATGTGCCACAGTAATAAACGGACGATGTGTTGTTTTTTAAACAGTAAGCGCTCTTTTTTTATAAAAATAATTACAAGTACCTATTTATACAGGGTGTTAGGTAAATGGGTTTATAAGCCGACACTAGCCCATGTTGACATATGCATATAAATGGTATGGTGAAGTCAGTGATATTATCATTTATTTTTTTAATTTTCATACAAAATAAAATTTATAAAATCAGATTTGTATGAAAATTAAAATTATTAAAATGATGATATCAATTTTCTGACTTCACCATACCATTTATATGCACATGTTAACATGGGTTAATGTCGACTTATAAACCCATTTACCTAACACCCTGTATAATAATCAAGCATTTTGTACGCCTCAGCCTCATCTACTAATCACAAAACAACATGCATTTTTATTGTATTTCATTCGCAAAGTATTTTGTTTGTCAAAATAAAATAAAAATTACAATCACAAAATAGGTACACACAGCCTCACTGTTAACTATCCATTTCCGTTTTTGTTCTCGCTCTCATCAAATGGCGATTCTTTGCGATAGAACGAGATGACATGACAGGCAATGGATAGCTAACACTGTTGGCGATGGTACATTCACAAAACTAGATAGAAATTCTAAGTAGGCAGATGTAATGAAAATAGGGTCTGCGGGTGGGCAGCCCTATCGCATGTTGTCATACAGTGACGTACCGCGGGGCTGTTGACATTTATTTCAAAAATATGGCCGAGTTGGAATACTGTATAGATAGTATTACCGTGGTATAGTTCCAAAATACTGAACTGTCCTATGCATGACATTGACAGTGGGGCGCCACCGTCAATACCGGATCAATAGTTCCGATTTTTGCCATGTTAGAAACCATATAGTTGAACGATGGTAGCGCTCCCCTGTCATTGAGTTTGGTGGGACAGTTCAGCGTGGGTCATCTATATTTGGAACATGTCATCAGTGTCAAATATTCTTCACTAGGTTATTTAGAGTTTCGCCCACCTCAATTTAGTGAAAGGTATACATAAATAGTGCTTTTGTCAACAAAATATCTCCTCTCCAGTGCCTCTACCGCCGGCCGTGACGACCAACGGGGCGGAGTCCCCTCTCGCCGCCGCGCCCGCGCCGGCCGCGGAGCCCCGGCCTCCGAGACACCGCGTGGTGGTCTCGCGGACCGCGGCGAAGCCCGCCCCAGCGCCGGCGGTGCCTAGGGCGCCGCCCACGGAACAGACTCTTGTCAAGGTGAGGATTTTATGTGCTTTGAAATGTGTAATTTATGACGATGTATGACACTAAATTTCACGCGGGTGAAGCCGCGGGCAAAAGCTAGTTAAGGAAATATATTATTCAAACTATTTCCACGCGTACGAAGTCGCGGGAAAAGTGATAACATAAATTTAAAATTTTAAAATAACCTTTCGTTTGCAGGTTTTGCCCCTGACAGAATTACTGGAAGAACCAGTGGACCACGCGCCAAGGAGACGAGACCGGAGGGCCGACTCGGTGAGTTCTTACATCTAGTTATATCATAGTGTCGATAAACCAAGATTTTTAAAGATATTTGCAGAAAAACACTATACAGGGTGTTGCTTTCAATCCTCGCCATATTTATATACGTCATCTATTATGATATAAATAAACGCATTATCCACCAAAAAAAAAATACAAACGAACGTGGAATTTTTAGCGAATATTTTTCGTGCGACATCAACTGTACTGTGCCTCGCAATACTGCAATAGTTTACACTGCGGCACCCATCGAGCTACGCGGATTGCTCGATTATCATGTCGGATTGCTACTGAAGGCAGCCACGTAAAGTAGGCAGTGATAATAGATATTTTTCTTTGACCAACTAAAGTTACAGTTCGTTTAAAAATTTTTCGAACTCAATTTTTTACTGATTCGTGATCAGAATAAGGCTACATAATCAACTCCCTAAATATGGCCAGTTTTGAAATCAACACCCTGTATTATGACGTCGTGCTCTGCGTGCCCAAACAACTGCACGCAGGAAGATTTAATGAATGCTATTGACAGCGTCACTCTTGTTACAACAGTGGCGTTTACAGTGACTTGTTACAAGAGAGAACCAAAGTGACCGACATAGCTCGCAGAATTGCTAAAATCAAGTGGCAGTGGGCGGGGCACATAGCTCGTAGAGACGATGGCCGTTGGGGCAGAAAAGTTCTCGAGTGGCGACCACGCGGCCACGGGCAGGCCTACTAGGTGGACCGACGATCTGGTAAAGGTCGCTGGAAGAGCCTGGATGCGGGCAGCGCAGGACCGTTCATTGTGGAAAACCTTGAGGGAGGCCTTTGTCCAGCAGTGGATGTCATTTGGCTGAAACGAATGAAGGAACGAACTCAATCAAAATCAAATAACTTTTAAAAAAAATAAAACCGACTTCAAATGCGTGAACACAAAAAAAAACTAAAAATTAAAAATATTGCGTATAAAAAGTTAATCCCTAATTTTCCACCCTTGGGGGTGAAATATTTTCTTCAAATTCGCATGAAACCACCCTTTTGATAATACCTATTCAACAAAAAAATAATCGTTCAAATTGATTTATAATCAGCGGAGATATTGCGTATAAAAAAGTTCATCCCCAATTTTCCACCCTTGGGGGTTGTTTTTTCTATTATTTAATTTAAATGGGACCACCCTTGAGGTATTACCTATACGCCGAAAAAAGATTTGTTCAAATCGGTTCATAATTGGCGGAGTTATCGCGTAACAAACATAGAAAAAAAAAAACATACGGGTCGAATTGAGAACCTCCTCCTTTTTTGAAGTCGGTTGAAAATATTTATTCAGTTTAGACCACAAGTGGCACTTATGAACGTCAAAATATAAATAATAAAAAAAGAAAAGGTAGCCCTTATGGGGCACTTTACATGTCTCCTTATCTTTTGGGCCCTACCAGCGCTTCGAGACAAACATATGGCATAACTCAATATTAATGTTTTGATTTGATTTGATACCACAAACTGTTGTAGAATTGCCCATTCATAAATTTAAAGCACATACCAAAAGCACCTTATGAAAAAGGGCTACAATAAAGTTTATGATTATATAAAAGATAAAAATGTTTGGAATGTTTAACTACCTAGCTCACATCAATACTTATGACTATAATATTTTGTATATTTTAAAGACTGTAAACCCTTGAAAAGGAGGCTGTCTATAGTGACTGAGTTTCTTGCGCTGCTTCTTCTCAGCACTGGCCCATTTATTGTCCCGAAGCAGTGGTAGGGTTAATATTGGGACGTGTAAAAGTGCTTTCTAAAAGCATATTTGCAAAAATAAATGAATTTTCAACCGACTTCCAAAAAGGAGGAGCTTCTCAATTCGACCCGTATGTTTTTTTTTTCTATGTTTGTTACGCGATAACTCCGCCAATTATGAACCGATTTGAACAAATCTTTTTTCGGCGTATAGGTAATACCTCAAGGGTGGTCCCATTTAAATTTAATAATATAAAAAACAACTCCCAGGGGTGGAAAATTGGGGATGAACTTTTTTATACGCAATATCTCCGCCGATTATAAACCAATTTGAACGATTATTTTTTTGTTGAATAGGTATTATCAAAAGGGTGGTTTCATGCGAATTTGAAGAAAATATTTCACCCCCAAGGGTGGGAAATTGGGGATGAACTTTTTTATACGCAATATCTCCGCCGATTATGAACCAATTTTTTTTGGTCTACGTTTTAGTGTAGGTTTTTTGGAGTCGGTTTTATTTTTTTTTTATAAAATTTTACTTGTATGAATTTTGATTTGATTTCAAACAGTTGCGCGACAAAGAGGAGCGTCGCCGTCGCCGGTCGCGCTCGTGGGAGCGCCGCGCGCGCGCCAGAAGACATCCCCGGGACATTCACAATGACGACAGAAGGTACGTACCTAAGGCACTGGAATCGTTGAATGCAATCCTATCGAGTAATCGTTCTATCGCAATGACCCTTATGAATACGGATATAGAACTGGTTTTCAATGGAACGACTTCTGAACATCAGCGAGATCTTGACTGTATTAGGCAATTAGGCCACTGGACTATTCCCAAATCTAAGGGCGTACCCAGCTTTTGGCCTAGGGGGGTCAAATCGGATTTTTTTGGTCAGATAGTTCGACTTATGCCCGTTTTCACCATCAATCCCTAATTTTAACTACTAACCATGTGTACTAACAAAACTCGATTGTCAACTGTTGTATATTATACCTAATAAATAAATTTTGAAGTGACCCCTATGGTAACGCATACAGGAATTTTGTTTTTATACGGGTTTGTTTATTTGTTCACTTGGCTTTGTCCTCCAGTGGACGTCTTTCGGCTGAAACGAACGAACGAACGAATGGGGTCACTTAAAAGTTAGGGATTGTTGGTGAAAACAGGCATAAGTTCCTTCCAAAGCTACTTTCAGGGAGACAGGAGGGTCTGCCCCCCTCCCTGTCATCCTGGGTAAGCCCATGCCCACCTCTCGTTCCCACCTGCAACTCCTGTGTAGCCAGGATCTACAGCTTGACCGCCAATAACACAACCAGTGAAGGACAAGTTTGTCCCGGGGGAAAGATAAACTGTCATTGAACCCGTACAGACATTAATCAGAAGAACATAGGAGTTCGAAATTAAGATTCAGATTTCACTGCAGCGCAAAGCGCAGCAGTGAAAGGAAGGCGGTCCTTCATCATCATCATCGTTTCAGCCAAACAAAAAGTCAAGTTTATCCCAGAGGACTGTGAAAGACTTTCCGTGTGGCTGAAATGATGAAAGATGATGTATGTGCTGCGCTTTGCACTACAGGGAAGTCTAAATCTTAACCTCGAACTCTTATGTTCTTCGGATTCATTTCGTTGCGGGTCCAATGACAGGTAATTTTCCCCCGGGACAAACTTGACCTTCACTGGTTGGGTTATTGGCGGTCAAGCTGTAGATCCTGGCTACACAGGAGTTGCAGCGGTGGGAATAGTCCCGTTCTGTCTCCTGTACATCATGTTCATCATGTTTCTATTGTATTCTGTCTCCAGACGGCCGGTGTCCCGATCACCTTCTCCGCGAGGTCGCTACCGAAACCGAAGCCCGCCGCCTTCGATTCTCGACAGGGTCGGCAGCCGGTCCAGGTGAGAATTATTACAAACATATTACAAAAACACAAAACACCTAAGAACACAAAACACCTACACCGCCACATGTGTTCCGGCAGTTAGAGGTAAGATAGCCAGTTCCTCCGTGGTTGAGGATTCCGGGTGAAGCTCGCTTCCACCTTCGGCCTGATCGTCACTTACCATCAGGTGAGATACAGGCCAAGAGCTTCCTCGTTGTGGATAAAAAAAAAATGCGCCTCAAAATATCCTCCCAACCGAACCGACTAGTTTCAGGGCCAGTCTGAAAATCAGCGCTGAGCTTGTAGCTCAGCATTATGCTT
The DNA here is from genome assembly GCF_004193835.3 of Ostrinia furnacalis. Lineage (NCBI taxonomy): Eukaryota > Metazoa > Arthropoda > Insecta > Lepidoptera > Crambidae > Ostrinia > Ostrinia furnacalis. Next base: position 412,204 of record NW_021131868.1, on the reverse strand, counting down.
AGACTGGTACCTTTTGTTTACCTATAAAATTATAACTTGTTAAGGTTCAATTTTTTGTTTATAACTTTTTCTTTTTCTTTATTTCTGTAAAAAATAAATTTCACATGTAATTTATTTTTTAGTGTAGCCATAAAAAACATTTTAATTTTTTCATTAACTGTTCTATATTTTTCAGTCCCCACAGTAAATGATTATCCCCTTATTACAAAAAGTTAAACTCACAAACTCACGTTGTGACATAGATCTAGCACATAACTCTGTCAGTGTGACTGTATGGGAGCGACACGGGAGAATGTTTTTTGTCAAATGTCAGACTTCAGATTTGTATTGTATGTGTAAAAGTGCTTTTTATAGCCTATTTGCAGAAATAAGTAAGATTTATGAGTTTTTATGCTCTGTCACGTCATATTATGTCAAAATCATCCCTTCCACACCTCAGTCACAGACCAAGTTAAGCGCTGGACCTAAGTTTAAGTTGACATTTAGTCATGTTTCTGTCATTTTAAACCAGTGTTCTTCTTGCTATGTTCTTCTGATTAATTTCTTTGCGGGTCCAATGACAGTTCATATTTCCCCCGGGACAAACTTGGCCTTTATTGCGCCTAACTAAAATGACCCTACCTACATGAAAAATACACTCGACATCAAATAAATCGCGCCTCCCGCGACAAGCACTTTCAAACGTATGCATCCCCACTTCCTACCAATATTGGCACCATTCAAAAGCCTAGTTCTAAATTTCATTTCATTAAAGGAAAGGTTTTTACCCCAAAAATGTGTCTTTAGAAGGATCCAGAGTCACTTCTTCAAAAAATAGGTAGTTACGCTTGAGTCAACTTTTATGGCTATAAAACTGTTAAGTTGGGATTAATCGCTATCCATCTGTTAAAGAGGACACGTGAGATCATTATTTGGTTTTATAACAAATAAAAATTGGTCTAATTGATCCCAGAGGTGAGCCCAAAGTGAGGTCTTTTTTCAAGTCACATTTATGGTATGTGTTTATCATTTATTTAGAAATTAAGTGTATTTTTCTTTAAGGATATTTATTGGGCTTTCAAATAACACCAATATTGTTGGGGCACCATGATTGTGTCAGAAGAAAATCTTTAAAGTTCGCGTCGCGGAAGGTGCGATTTATTTGATGTTGAGTATATTTCAATCATATTCTAATAAATGTTTGACTACCACAGATCAAGGTCACCAGTACCAGTGCGGGAAAGAGACCACGAGAGAGAGCGGGAAAGACTGCGCGTCCCACGCGAGTTGGAGCGGGACAGGATATCGCGCGACAGGGAGCATAGGGACAGGCTGTCCCGCTCTAGAGACAGGGACAGGTGAGACTATGAATCTTAAAAAACTTATTGAAATAAGTAGAAAAACATGTTATAAAATAAATATACAGGGTGTTAGGTAAATGGATATATGAGCCGACACTAGCCCATGTTAACATGGTCATATTGGTCATATAAATGGTATGGTGAAGTCAGAAATTTCATATCATCATTTAATATTTTTAAATTTTCATACAAAATAAATTTTATAAAATCTGATTTGTATGAAATTTAAAATAATTAAAATGAAGATATCAATTTTCTGACTTCACCATACCATTTATATGACCATGTTAACATGGGCTAGTGTCGGCTCATATACCCATTTACCTAACACCCTGTATATGCAGTTCTATTTCTTTTCAAAAATAAAGGAATGTTTTCTTTGAGTAAAATTTTCTATCTGCATTATTAAGAGTACTTTCCCTCCAGGTGGCATTACAAAATTAGAGACGGCCATAAATATGACATTGACAAGAAGGCGCTACTATCAATACTTGACGTTTCAGAGTCGTTGTACTTTACCAGTGATTGTTGTTGATTGACAGGTCACGGGACAGATCGCGCGACCGCTCCGTGTCCCCGCGGGACGCGCGGGACAGACTGGACCACAATGACCTGTACAAACGACGATGCAAAGATTTTGACGGTAAGATTGGATATTTATTTTGTTACTGTTCTTTCATAAAAGTTGACCCACGCTGAACTGTCCCACCAAACTCAATGACAGGGGGGCGCTACCATCGTTCAACTATATGGTTTCCAACATGGCAAAAATCGGAACCAGCGATCCGGTATTGACGGTGGCGCCCCACTGTCAATGTCATGCATAGGACAGTTCAGTATTTTGGAACTATACATGTCATTTATGTCATAGTATAAAGGCGATTTCGCAACTTATAAAAACTCATTTTATTTTTACCCGACTGCGCCAGAAGGAGGGTCATTGAAAGTAGGCTTTTAAAAAGCACTTTCACACGTCCCAGTATTATCCCTACCACTGCTTCGGGACAATAAATGGGCCAGTGCTGAGAATGACGGTTCTCTGCTTCTACTTTCCAAGCGCTTACAACAGAAAATATTTATTCTGATTAGTTTTTTTTTTTATGCAAAACAAGGCAATTATTTGACCACAATCGCACCTGATGTTAAGTGGGGTGCAGTCTAGGATGGTATATATCACTCTCGCCTTGAAAATCTTTACGATTAATTCGGTAAAGTTGACATCAAAAACGTGACGTCACACTTTCTACGTCTACGTCACGTTACATACAGCCATGCAGAAAGCGTTCAAGCGTGCGTTGAATCGTCGCGTGTCCTATTAAAATAGACAATTTGACAAGATTCCCCAAATTATTCGAAATCAAACTTTTCTAAAAAGACACTTCATTCTGGTCTCAAAAACTTAATTAATTTTAAAATTACTTGTTTTATTACGATTTTTGGTCGCATTGTAATTGAAAAAAGTAGTTTAATTGAGTTGACAAAATAGTGACGTCACTTGTAGTGCCATACAAAATCTATGGGAGTTTCGTTTTGACAGTTTTAAAAAGTACGTCATTTGATTGGTGGTGTCAACACGTCCATTCACGTCACATTCAAAACTTAGCGCCACAGTGTGTCGGCAGAATGAAGTGTTTTTGTGCTTTGATGACTTTGATGTGCGCTTGAAACGCTTTTTATTTGATGGTTAACGCTTCAACTAAATTATTTATTACCCGACTGCGCCTCAACAAGTTATGTTTTTCAAACATTTAAACCATTAATTTCTATTTTTTCCATACAGAAAAGGGTTACTGCATGCGAGGCGATCTGTGTCAGTGGGACCACGGCGCCGACCCTCTAGTATTAGAAGACGCGGCCCTCACGCGAGTGCTCACTGTACCGCCTTCTGTGCCTGGTAAGTCATCATCATTATCATCAATGCCAAACGGCACTATTCCCATCTCTCGTTCCCACCGTTGTAACTCCTGTGTAGCCAGGATCTACAGCTTGACCGCCAATAACCCAACCAGTGAAGGTCAAGTTTGTCCCGGGGGGAAGTTAACTGTCATTGGACACGCAACGAAATTAATCACCGTATTTGACAAAGCAAAGCCAGTGAGATCTAAGCGTCGACCTCTCGAGTTAGAGGGTGTGGCAGATGTTTAGATATCATTTTTATCTAGGACTCATCACCATTTATTTATTTGTATTTGTAATAGGTATACAAACAGTTTACAGTCTAGGCTTTATCGTAAAGAAAGAGTGTCATTATCATCATCATCATCATTTCAGCCACAGAACGTCCACTGCTGAACATAGGCCTCCCTCAATGATTTCCACATCGGCCAATTGGTTGCGGCTTGAATTCAGCGCCTTCCTGCTACCTTTATCAGGTCATCGGTTCACCTTGTGGGAGGACGTCACACTGAAATAGCCCGACGGATTAGCAAGCTTTAGTTCGTTTACGGATCTCCTCATTTCTGATTCGATCTCGTAAAGAAACACTGAGCATAGCCCTCTCCATAGTAGTCCAGTCATTTAAGCTTAAATTAGGTAAGAATCTCGGAATTAGAGATACCCAGCTGTAAGTCTGTAAATACTTGTATATTGACACCCTAAAAGTTGTCTCAAAACCTACATATGGTAGGGTGTAAGCAACTATTAAATTTCAAGGTCAACGGTCACAAAAATCGGTTTTTTGCGCTTTTTTTAGAAATATCTCATTTCCTATGGGTTTTTTGCTATTTGTATTTATTATCAATATTGTAGAATACTAAATTCTCTACAAATTTTGTTTAAAAACTTTTTTTATACGGTGAACCGTTTTCGAGATAGAGGGCGGAGAGCGCGCGGTCACTGCATCACTTCAGGTCTACTTAAGCGGTTTAGATTTTTCATACAAAAGGATTTTCCCGCTAATTCCTGTGGGAATTTCGGGAATTCCTTGTTGTAACTAAGCTTTGAGTTTACTAAGGTACCTACATGCCAAATTTCAAGCGTCTAACTTCCGTTAAGCGTTTAGATTTTTCATACAAAAGGATTTTCCCGCTAATTCCTGTTCCCGTGGGAATTCCTAAGTATACTATAACCTGCCCAGGTGTATGAAGAATAATTGTACCAAGTTTCGTTAAAATCCGTCGAGTAGTTTTTGTTTCTATAAGGAACATACAGACGGACAGACAGACAGACAAAAATTTTACTGATTGCATTTTTGGCATCAGTATCGATCACTAATCACCCCCTGATAGTTATTTTGAAAATATATTTCATGTATAGAATTCTGTCCGTCTGTATGTTCCTTATAGAAACAAAAACTACTCGACGGATTTTAACGAAACTTGGTACAATTATTCTTCATACACCTGGGCAGGTTATAGTATACTTAGGAATTCCCACGGGAACAGGAATTAGCGGGAAAATCCTTTTGTATGAAAAATCTAAACGCTTAACGGAAGTTAGACGCTTGAAATTTGGCATGTAGGTACCTTAGTAAACTCAAAGCTTAGTTACAACAAGGAATTCCCGAAATTCCCACAGGAATTAGCGGGAAAATCCTTTTGTATGAAAAATCTAAACCGCTTAAGTAGACCTGAAGTGATGCAGTGACCGCGCGCTCTCCGCCCTCTATCTCGAAAACGGTTCACCGTATAAAAAAAGTTTTTAAACAAAATTTGTAGAGAATTTAGTATTCTACAATATTGATAATAAATACAAATAGCAATAACCCACAGGAAATGAGATATTTCTAAAAAAAACTCAAAAAAACGATTTTTGTGACCGTTGACCTTGAAATTTAATAGTTGCTTACACCCTACCATATGTAGGTTTTGAGACAACTTTTAGGGTGTCAATATACACGTATTTACAGACTTACAGCTGGGTATCTCGAATTCCGAGGTGAACTTACTATAATGACTGGACTATAGTACGCTGTGCAATTTTGAGCTTCTGTATAAGACCTATAGTGAGGGGCCACGTTTCCTCGCCATAAAGGTTCAGCCAAACCAACGCGATCAGCGATGGCGATCAGACTTATATGCATTGATCGCCATCGCTGCACGCCGGCTGATAGCGTGTGATCGCGTTGGTTTGGCCGAAACTTAAGTCATCACTGGTAACACCACAGAATAATAATAAGTACTACGTATAGAAGTTTTACTTCGCGAAGGTATTTAAAAAAATGTATGCTCAATGTCATTAACAATATGGTGTAATTTAGCTTGTCTCAAGAGTCAAGCACCATTTTGTTGACAAACGTCAGTGATCGGCACTGCGCCGAAGCTATAGGGCTGACTTCGGTAAAATGATGTGACGTGAGGTGCCAAACTGCGGAAAATGGCGGAGGAAATATGTAGATGATTTAGCATTAATTATCATGAATAATATTAACTACTTATTTACCTCTCAGTGGTACTACGTACAGAAGTTTTACTTCGCGAAGGTATTTAAAAAAATGTATGCTCAATGTCATTAACAATATGGTGTAATTTAGCTTGTCTCAAGAGTCAAGCACCATTTTGTTGACAAACGTCAGTGATCGGCACTGCGCCGAAGCTATAGGGCTGACTTCGGTAAAATGATGTGACGTGAGGTGCCAAACTGCGGAAAATGGCGGAGGAAATATGTAGATGATTTAGCATTAATTATCATGAATAATATTAACTACTTATTTACCTCTCAGTGACTTGAGGCAACTTAAAAAAGTACATTCTGTGTTTTTATTAGTATTTGGGCAGTTAAATACTGCACAGTATTTAGTACACCATTTTCTTTATTTTCTTCCATCATACACAAGAATACGCGTGCGTGAGTCAATGTTCGCTCGTATGTGAGGCCTTGTCGAATAGTATCCTGTAGGTGGGCCATCGTGCGTGTTTTGTTTTCGATGTAAACTCGCGGAGATGAACAGGCCTGGTAACACACATGGGCTGTAGACTTTGGTCTTCAGGCACTCAGATATTCTGACTTACACTGAGGTAGGATAGATAATTATAAAACTGAATCGTTCCAGAATACAACCCGCTGACGCCGGACATCTGGATGGGCGGCGGCTTCGCGCCCTACCCGCACCACCCGCCGCACCCGCCGCACCCGCCCCGCGAGCTCATACCCATACCCAGGTGCGTATTGTCAGTGTACATGAGATACCTCGTATAGTTCCAAAATACTGAACCACAGTAGATATATGAGCTAAAGCAGTACGGAAACTTAGCCCTTTCGGCGAGTTAAATACCTACACTTCAACTGAGTGTTAGGGTTGGCACTCTTAATCTTTATAAAATTAATAAAGTTCTGGCTTACTTATTTTACGGGAGAGGACATCGTAATAGCGGTCCTCGAACTCCTCGTCACCGTCAAACACCTCCTGGCCTTGTAGAATGGCCTCGTCCGCCAGCTGGTTGTAGCGTGCGAACGCTTCTTCAACTGCCTTCCGTCGGTTCGTCAGTTCAAACACACTCGGGTCTGACTTTTTGTCCAAAAAAGTAACACATCGTGTTATAGCGGCCTTGCACTGCCCTTGTAAAAGCTTGGTTTTTTGGTTAGTGTCACCACAAACCTGGGTAGCCATAATTATCTACTGCAATCGGCAACTATGCCGGCGTTGGCCCTCGGGATAATTTTCCAGCAGCACACAAAAAAACCAATGTAAATGATGTATGGGTTTCGGCACCAAATTTATGTTGCTTATGACATAAATTATTTATTGTATTACTGAATAATGTATTAAAATATGTATAAAATGTATGAAATGAAACAACTTTCTTGAGCTGTCAAAGTAGAAGTTGATTTTATTTTGTTTAGAAGAAAAAGTAATAAAAAGTATACAAAACTCCTTGTTGGTTTCCAACATAAAAACGTTTATTTAGGCTTTTTAATTATCAAATACCTATTGGAATAAATTAATTGACTAAGTAGTTAACAAAAAAATAAAACGTTAATTAGGTTCTATAATGATCGAATACATAATCGAATAAATTGATTAAATACTATTAGAAGCCGGTAGAAGATATTCTATTCTCATAAATAAAATACCGGATACTTACTGATGCCGAGTTCAAGCAGCCGTATACTACGCAATACACTCGTGGCATGTTTTTTAAAAATACAGCGGACAGTGCATGCAATAAAATTATTATTAAAAACTCAACGCGCGCGACACTCGCGACGGATGGACTGCGAGGTTCGCTTAGAGCTCGTGTAAAGCGTGCGTCTGTGTGCGTGAGTCTGATTTCGAGCGTTTGTATGAAGCTTCCGTACTGTTGATTTATCTACTGTGACTGAACTGTCCTATCCATGACATTGACAGCGGGGCGCCACCGTCCATACCGGATCGCTGTTTCCGATTTTTGACATGTTGGAAACCATATAGTTGAACGATGGTAGCGCCCCCCTGTCGTTGAGTTTGGTGGGACAGGTCAGCATGGGTCAGCCATACAAAACTTTATAAGAGAGACAATAGACTATTTGACACCATCAATCAATTGACGTAATTTTTAAAACTGTCAAAACGAGACTCCCATAGATTTTGTATAGCATTATAAGGCTATGATGTCACTATTTTGTCAACTCTAACTACTTTTTTAAATTACAATACAATGCAACCAAAAGAGCCCTAAATCAAAAATCTGTAATATAAAATTAATTAAGTTTTTAAGACCAGAATGAAGTGTCTTTAAAAAGTTGTGCTTTAGAATTATTGTATTGGAAAATAGTGTCAAATAATCTACTTTTCATGTACTTGTTACCGTAGGCAATAAATTAGATTTTTTAAAATTATTAAAACATTTTGTTGGAGATGTGACTCTTAACGCTAGAAAAGTTATTAATTACATTATTAGTAGTTGATGTAGTTTAGTGCCCATCGTAGCATCATCTCATAGTATTCTCTAACCGTCTAACTCCAGTTTCGCGCCTAGGCTGCGTCACGAGGCGCCGCCGCGACACCCGCCTCCTCACAAGAAGCAGTTCGACTACAACCGGCTGGGTAAGTTACATCATAATAATAATACACAAATATTTATTACAAGGATCAGTAGCCTTATTCACGTAACAAAACTTCAACGATACCAAATCGCTGAGTTGCGATCCTATCGAGTAATCGTTAACGAATTATACGACCTGATTCCACCAGCCCCCTTCCATCATCGGGGAACCAGACGCAGGTTAGCGTACCATCCCTATATTGTTGACATTACACCAGCTCGCACTAAGCGTTTCGATGACTCTTTTATAATGCGAACAGCTAGGGACTGGAATTCGCTGTCTGCTGCTGTATTTCCTGAACATTATAACCCGGGCCTTTTCAAAGCGACAGTGAATAGGCACTTACAGGGCAGATATGTACCATCCTAGACTGCATCTCACTTAACACCAGGTGCGATTGCGGTCAAATACCTGCCTTGTCTTGCATAAAAAAAGACCTTTACAGAAATACTTCAAAACACTACGGAATCTTATAAAAGGCGCAAAGATAAACCGCCTTTAACCTCTCCTTAATCTAACCTAACCCACTGTCAGTTCACAATCTCACGCGTTACATTATAAACTGACGGGAATCCACAATTTCACGGTGACATTTATATATCTACAGGAGCGCCCCGACCGCCCTTACCCGCGAACGCAGCCAACTGTTCCCTTGAAGTGAAGAAGGTGCCGCGGGGTCTCAACGAGATAACGCATCTTAACAACCACTTCTGCAAGTTTGGCAAGATCGTTAACATACAGGTATGTTTGAGAAACTGTGGCGACATCTATCGATGCATCACTACAGGCTAGCAGAGTAAATACAAATGAGTAGGTCAACTTCATAGAAACGGACCGAGCGCGGTTTGTATGTGAGCGCGCCAATACTAAAAAAAAAAAATGCACGCACACACTGACAAAATTCGGCGCAACTTCCCGCTAATCCCCGCTAAATTTTGTCAGTGTGTGCGTGCGCGCCGCATACGTGTTGGCGCGCTCACATACAAACCGCGCCCGTGCGTTTCTATGAAGATGACCTACTCATTTGTATTTACTCTGAGGCTAGTTGGTAGTCACCAACCAACAGATGGCGCTGACACATGAGTTACTATGGTTTACACCACCGCGCTTGCAATCCTGCATCGTGGTGTCGGAGTTTTTTTAACCTGCCTAGTTTATCTAACTATTTATGAATTAGTATTAGTATTAGTAGTAGTAGTTTATCTACCTATTTATGAAAAATCGAGATAGTATCATCAACTGGGCCTTGATCACCCCGACACCCGCTCGGAAGGAAGCATTACATACACCTTAGCTTCCTTATTGTGTTTCATCATCGTATTTTATCTCATGAAACTTAAATCAACGTGTAATAATAAGTTAGTAGTTACAATAGCGTTTGGTTCAACTACAGAAGGACGCTACAGCTGTGCGTTAAAAACAAATAGGGACCACTTACACTTCCTGAGGATTATCGTAAAGGTGACTTAGGTACAAATATGCGAACAACCAGGCCTCCTCAACCCGTTTGGTCAGCGTGGGGAGTATAGACCAAATCCTCCATTTGCCTCTGGTAAATTAGAGGGTCGTGAAGGTCAATTGTGAAGGCCTTTGTCCGAAGTTATTGGCGCTGGTTGCAGGCCGATACCAATAAGCCAATCTGGATATCATTGGGGCAAGCCTATGTTCAGCAGTAAACGTTCTATGGCTGAAGTGATGATGATGATGAACGAATTGATTAATGAGGGCTATCGTTTTAGCGCTCACCAGTTAGCGCCACTGTAGAGTAAGGTCCTGTCACTTGCTAGTAGCGAAGACAGTTGCGCCAGCTGGTGAGCGCTAAAGTGGTAGGAGGACTATCGCATTTGCACTCATCAAGATGCCGCCACTGTAGAGTAAGGTCCTGTCAATCGCCAGGGGTGCCAACTGTTAGGTAAAAATCGAAAGCCCTCATTGGATGATTATTCTAGGTGTTGAGGGCGGCCTATATTCACCAGTAGACCTGTAGCTGAAGTGATGATGAACGTATTTATTAATGGAATGATTGTTCTAGGTGTGCTTCGAAGGTGACCCTGAGGCGGCTCTCATTACGTTCTCCACTCCTACAGAAGCCAACGTCGCTTTCAAGAGTACCGAGGCGGTTCTCAACAACCGATTCATCAAGGTCTTCTGGCATAAGCCTGAGGTTGGTATTGACAGTTCTCTGTTACATTCTATAGCTTAAATGAGTCAGTGCCAGGGAGTGGTGACATTGACATGACTTGACAGAACATACACATCTGGAAGCATATTTCAAGTATCACTGACTTTTGACATGACAAAAACACTTATGCCGCTCCCAGCGCTAGATCTAATCTTACTATTCTTTTATCCTACTTTCTTTCAATCTAACTGATCCGTATTGATATTATTATTACGAAAGCAACTCTGCCTATCTATTTTCTTTACGCTTAAACCACTAAACTTTCTTTGAAAGACTGAAATTTACGCAGACGAAGCTAATCCTATAAATAGGAAAGTTATGAAAGGTTACTTTCACGCAGAAAGTACTGAAAAGATTTTGTTGTAACCTTACAGTATTATTGTTTACTATTAATCAGAATCACACATTATAATGATAACTGCCAAATAAGTCGGCCTTTTTGTGGCAAACTCAATTGCTCACACACAGGTGAAACCGTAGATAGATACAGTTAGTCTTTAAAATCTATAAAATTGTGAATAACGATTAACCTAAGTACCTTACTCCGCAGAATAAGCAAGAAAACACAGCACCAGTGGGTCAACAGGCAGCCAAGCCTGCGGAACGTCAGAACAATCAGCACCCGATGTCGCACAACAAGGTGTTGATCAACCGCGACAACATTAAAGCGACGGCTGACATCAAACAGGCGAATGCTGAGAAGGTAAGTGTCTTATTCTTGATATTAGGTGACACTTGTGTTCTGTCTGACATTGACACTTGTGACAGATCATCTTAAGACAAGGCTGGTATTGAAGTTGTTAATATAGTTCCATAATACTGAACTGTCCTATGCATGACATTGACAGCGGGGCGCCACCGTCAATACCGGATCGCTGGTTCCGATTTTTGCCATGTTGGAAACCATATAGTTGAACGATGGTAGCGCCCCCCTGTCATTGAGTTTGGTGGGACAGTTCAGCGTGGGTCATTTATAACAGGCGACACGTCTTGTGGTCTGACATTGACAGCTGAGACAGATCTTATGACGAACCATGTCATGGCGATGGCTGATATCAGGCGAATGCTGAGAAGGTAAGGTTATATTTGTGGTCTGACGTTGTCAGTCCACCATGCATCTCACCTGATGCAAAGTGATGATCAAGCCCAAGGTGGAAGCGACCTTCACCCGAAATCCTCAACCACAGAGGAACTGCCTACCTGATGTTCAACTCTTAAACTTGATTTGATTAGAATTAACAACTTAAAATAATCTTTTCAGCAAGCAAAAGAAGCCACCAACGGCACAACAGAACCGAAGAAAGAGGTGGTGATGAAGCCAGTTGACAAGAGCAAACAGGTGATGGAGATGATGAAGCGCGCCCAGGCGCTGCTTGAGAAGCAATTGCAGCAACAGCTGTTGTTGATCGAGAAACTCGAGTCGGGTGAGTTGATGATGATCTGTTTTTATATGCAGAAAAAGGCAGGTATTTGACTTTGCTCCTGATGTGAAGTGAGATGCAGTCTAGGATTGCACATACCTACCTATTCACAGTCGCCTTGAAAATGCCCGGATTATAGTATTATAGTGTTCTGGAAAGACAGCAGCACGTTGTCAAGCTAAACATAGTCTTACCTCAGGCACTGACTCAGTTAAGCGCTAGACCTATAAATATTTAGGTGTCTGAAATCTAGTCAAAGTATAAGAGAGGTCCAAATAACAAATAAAATATAGACAAATAGATGTTCTTGACAACCCATAGCAGTTACTAAAATATCATCCAGATAAACAACTAACTTGACGTTCCATTCCAGGCAACATCAGCGATTCCCAGAAGGCTGCACTAATGGAGGCGATCAACTCCGCCCAAGAGGGCATCGAGAAGCTCAGAAACGAACTGTTTGCGTACAACGGAACCCTCAGACAGATGCAGGTAAATGTCATGGGTATTGTACAATATCCTGTAGGCAGATCGATGAAAGTTTTGTAACTTTTTTTTCTTTTACGGTATTGTCACGCAATTTTATTATTTCATTGTAATATTAATGATAATAAAAGCCTTAAATTAAGTTTTATTTGCAATTTAAATTGTTGATTTGAAATAAATAACAGTTTTGTTTGCGAATGTAATATAAATCAAAAGTATTTCTGAATCTTTTTCAAAATCAACTAATTAAAATCTTTTTTTAACTTCAAAAACCATCAAATCAGCTCTAAAAACCTACAAAACGATAAAAAAACTAAAAATATAACGTTTAAATGACTTCTTTATACAATTTAATTAATCATTTTTGAATAAATAAAGTAAAATACTGACAAAGTTACGAATGTCGGCAGGCGGATACAGTCGCCCGGTCGATGTCGCGTCTACAGCTACAGGTACCGGCGCGTGCGCATGCGTTTGGTTGCGATCGTGGCATGGACGGCACACTAGTAGCAATTATGTTGAACCAGGGATCGGCAACCTTTTGAGAGTCAAAGAAACATAAAATTAGCCAGTTTTTAAAGAAATACTAAACATTTTGCTGACGAGTGCAAACATACAGAATTTCATGTCACCAGCTCTAAGTTTTTATAGTAAAATAAGGAACTAAAGAACCACAACATTTACATTTCTGAACTGCTTTTGTCTATCTTCAGGGTGTAATAAAAGTGATAAAAAGAACGCACTTTTACTCACTCATAGAAAATACTAATAACTCCTTACTAAACTTAGAAAAAACTTCTTTTTTTTTTATCCGCAACAAAGAAGCTCTTGGCTTGTATCTCACCTGATGGTAAGTGATGATCAGGTCGAAGGTGGAAGTTTATTGAAAACACTAAAACGAAATAATGCCTTATGAGATGATGAGAGATCTTAATTCAGTTTAACTTATGGTTCATAATAATCGCCACTATTGTACGTCAATTAAATGTCATAGCACGGTTTTGAGTCATGAATGCGGCATTAAAATCCACGATAATATATCCTCATAAGTAACTTACTTATACCAACACATTTCTCGATATATTCTAAACTTACTGTCAGTGATATTACGGTTCAAACTCATGAAATCATTTTATGGGACATAATAATCGGTTAAATTAAAGAATAATGTAATGTGATTGAAATATTGACTGTCATTAATTCATTTTGGTGTTAAAAAATCATTCGAAACATGACATGCCATTTTCGCCCTTACAATTCAGTTTTTTCACATATTTAAGGTAATCATTGAATCATTTTTTTTTTAATCTTTATTGTTTATAGGGGGTTTTGTCAAAGTGACTATGTCACCCCCGTAATCACCTTCTTAGAATCTATTACAATAATTATGGTTATGTGCCTAATTCAACTATTTCTTCCACATAGGGAAGTTAACAATTTGCATAATCATTTGATAATACCGTAAGACGGTGGAGACTAAATGACCTGATGATGATAAATCGGTAAAGCAATCAACGGACATAAATAGATAAATATAATTTATACTAGCTTTCCGCCCGCGATTTCGCCCGCGTAGAATATTGTCTGTCACAGAAAAACTTTATCGCGCGCGTTCCTGTTTCAAAAACCGGGATAAAAACTATCCTATGTCCTTTCCCGAGACTCAAACTATATCTATACCAAATTTCATCAAAATCGGTTCATTGGTTTAGGCGTGAAAGCGAGACAGACAGACAGAGTTACTTTCGCATTTGTAATATTTGTATAGATAGTATGGATTTTACCCTGATATTTCTATAGACAAAAGCTATAAACTATACTAATATTTCATGCAAAAACCAATATTTATCACGTAGAAACCCGAACCACTAGGGATAGAAATTATAAAATAAAAAATTAAATAGTAGTGTTATTTGTTTTTATTTTGTGACTTATAAGTAGTTTAGTTTTTTCGTTTGTTTATGTTATGCATGTCTATGGTTTTACGTGCCACTTTCTTTCTTCATATTTAAACCCTTTTCTTTGCACTGTTTTAAGTGGTTTTGCTTTTCATTTACAAATTTTATTAAAAAACCTTTTTTCTTAAATGAAAATAGCAAAATTTATCCAGTATTAGCGGCCGCTCGCGACTTCGTACGCGTGGATCCCGTTTTACCCCCTTAGGGGTTGAATTTTGTAAAATCCCGTCTTAGTGAACACCTACATTCTAAAAGGTACCATGCAAAATTTGAGACTCCTAGCACTTGTAGTTTCTGAGATTTCGTGATGAGTGAGTGAGTGAGTCAATCAGTGACCTTACGCTTCTATAGATATAGATAGATTTTTTCAAAGACAGATTTCTTAGGGGATACGTGCAAACTGTAGGGTTCCGTACCCAAAAGGACTTTATTAAATCAATTCTAAAGGATATTTTTTCAATAAAAACACGTCATTTTGATTCAGTATTGCATAATATAGTAATGTCGACCATTCATGATAGTTGTGCATACCACGCATGCGTACTACCGTCTTTTGTCCTTTTCTTTCACCGTATAAAATATGCCCATCTCATTCTTCCATTAGCCGTAAAATGTAAATAGCTACACAAATATTTATTCAAACATTTTATATGTAAAATAGTAAAATTGTAAATATAAAATAAGATATTGTAAAGTAAATAATATTTAGTAATTTTATAATAGTATCCCATTAACGCTTGGGCAATAAAAATATTCATATTGTAATTTGATTAATAGGCTATTTGATAGGATTTTTTAACAGAAAACTCAATATTTGTCCCTCAATCCAATTTTTCGCGTTTGAAAAAAAAGGAATCGCAAAAAAAAAGACGGGAAATATCTTCGCGACTCGCTCACCGCGATGAATAAAATATTTATAGTTCTTGCCACTCACGAAGGCGAGTGAGCTTTACTTGTGTGTGTACGTGTACAGTCGCGGAATGAAAAGGTTCGTCAGTTTTCAAATTGATTCCTTCAACGAATCGCGAGCACATATTACCTTTTGAAACTATGTTACAGAATAATCTCGAGTTAGACAAAATAATCTTTAACTGTTAGTCAGTAAAGTTCAAAATTATTCAGATTAAAGTTGTTTGACATTTATCTAGTCCAGAAGATTTTTATGATTGATAAACTAAAACCTTCTTGTTGGTTCAACCTGCCATTATTATTTCTATTAAATAAAAAAAATACATTTTGTAACATTGCACTGATGGGACAGAAAAATAAGCAAAGCCTTCTTCGTTAGCTATTTTTTTTTCTTCGTTAGCAAACGTCACATTTATTTAAATGTTAGCAGCACTGTTTCTTGCACTGGTATGTTGGCAGGTTTGACTCTTACAGTACCTAGTGCAAGCGAAAACCGACACTAAGGTGACGAACCTTTTCATTCCGCGACTGTACATACACATAACGATAGTGTAATGTCTATCAAAACTTTTTGAAAACGAACAGTAGCGAGCCACCACACACATGTAAAGCTCACTCGCCTTCGTGAATTGCAACAACTATTTAGATCGTTTCATCCACGAAGACGCGCCCCACCAATGATTTGTCTCGGTCGCGCGGGGTGCGGGGAGTTTGATCCGAGCAATCCGAGCGCCATTATTGTAGCGTGCGTGTGCACTCATGGATGATTTAGCGTGTACCGATAACACTCAAACATTAGCGGAAGAATGGTGGGGCGCGTCTTCGTGGATGAAACGATCTATACAAGGGCCGGATCCCTCGGTTTAAAAAAAAATCCTCTCTACAAAACACTCAAATAGCCTATTCTTCTAGTAGATTCATAAAACATACTCATTTGTATTTTGTGGTGATGTGTCTGTAATATGTTAAACTGTGCTTAATGTTGGTTTGTATATTGATACTAAACAAATTATATGCCTACACTAAAAAGTCTAAAAACTGTATATTTTATGTTGTTTTGGTTATACACAATAATATGTAGTAATTATTTTTTATTAAATAAATGTAAATAAACTTCCATACGCTTATATGAAATTAATGTTATTCAATTATTATTATTACGGTAATTTTTTTCAAAATTTATTTTTGACAAACTCCAAAACATCAAGCTAAATGGAATCTTACAGCAATAGTTATAACAAAAATATAAAACACAAACCTACTATAAAAAAATCCTTTATTTACCACAAGTAATATAGAGGGACCAAGTCCTGGCGGTCTTCCCAGTCTGGTCACTACTAAGGCAAAATATCCGGCTCGAAGGACCTTTTTCTATAACTAGTGACAGTGGAAAGTACTAACGTAGTCCTTTAAAACACATTTTTTAAAAAAATATTATAACAATTTATTTGTGTTTCAACAGGCAAACGCCAAGAAACCTAAGACAAGGCAGGAAGCGGAGAAAGAGATTTTGGACGCCGAATTGGACATGTTTACTAAGCAACAGGTGAGATATTAACTATTTATATGGTAGTGGGAATATACTTCCCGCCATGTTTTGAACTTCATTCCCTTATCTTAAGGCCCAAAAACAATGAAAAACTTTAACTTGTTATGCTCGTTAAAGGCATTATTTCATTTTCATTTCATTATTTCAGTATTTTCATGTCTTTCTGTTCCTAGTTCGTTGGTTCGTTTAAACCAATAAACGTTCACGACGATTTTTAAATAGACGAGGACTAAGTTCTCGGTGGACTGACGACCTCGCGGTCGGTGAAAGGTCGCGGGAAGCACATGGATGAGGGTAGCGTAGGACCGTCCGTTTTGGAAATCTTTGGGGTAGACCTTTGTCCAGCAGTGGACGTTATTTGGCCGAAACGAACGAACGAATTACGAGAAATTTTATTAATTATCGTGATACTTTTTTTTTAATGTATTAGCAATTTGTTTTGAACAAATTACTAATAGTCCCGTTAGCCCCTCGTGTTAAGCTAAATAAGCTTGTGTTACGAGTGGGCTCACCACAATAGTCGAGCGGCAGTGGGATTCGAACCCGCGTTCGTCGGATCTCGAGTCCGACCCATTCACCGTTCGGCTATCGTGGCTATAAATGATTAGTTTTTAATGTATTATTTTTCGCAGGAGGGGCAAGATGTGACAGAGCTGGCCAAGAAAGTTGCGGACTTGAGGCGGCAGATGGCGATACAGTTTCCCCCGCATCCTGGGATGAGGAGACCACATTCCAGGTAACATACCGTGTTCTAGGGCAGTGGTTCCCAAAGTTGTCTGGGCTACGACTCATCTAATACAAAGTTCTCAAACTCGGGACCCAACTATAGGTTCCGCCCGCTGTCCAGCGGTTGGATCGGTAGGGTAGTCAGTCTACAGACAGGGCCCACTCAATGTTTGCTCGCGACCCACCGTCGCGACCCATAGTTTGGGAAACCCTGTTCTAGGGTTCGATGCCCAGAGGGTGCCAATGAAATCCTCAAAAATTTTAACCTAAAAATTTAGTTACCTACTTAACAAATTAATACGTGTAATCAGCCTTAAGCCGAAGATTTTCTGACATGCCATTCGGATTCCATTATTTGCACATCTCCACTCCGCTCCGCTTCGGTGGAAATGGATCGAGCGGAGAGGTGTCAGGCTGACTTGTTTTTCTATAGAATTTAACAGCGGTGGCGGCGCGGTGCGGAAAAGAGCCGCTCCGCTCTTTTCCTAGATAGCATTAGACTGACAGCTGACAGCTACGCACAGCTCACACATTTCTCGTCTCCGCACCGCTCCGCTCTTCTCCGCTCCGCTTTGGTGGAAATAGCCTGCCAGATTCGCAACACAGCTGTCATCTCCGCACCACTCCGCCTTGGCGGAAGTTGGGCCTTAGATTTTGTGCGTTGGCACTTGTGAACCTCAAAAAAAGGTGCTCATAACACCTCCTTATCTTTTGGGCCCTACCAGCGCTTCGAGACAAACATATGGCAAGTGCTGAGAAGAAACGCCGCCGGAACAAACTCAGTCACCACTAGTTGCCAGTCATTATAAAAAAGAAAGTACAAATAGCCAAATTCAGTATGTGCAGACTGAACTGACTTCAGTAAATTGAATGTACCTACATACTTTATTTCGAGAGCATTTTTTGTACTTTTGTAATGTGATATAGCCCTATTGGCTGAACAAAAGTTTTAATAATTGAATTTTGTTTTTCCAAGCTACCGTATTGTGAAGAGAAAACTTAGGTGAGATAGTTTTATAAGTTAGTGTAGGATGAATAACATCTAATTCGTTTTGATTTATGTTCTACAAAGGTTTTTTTTTCATCTTATTAAGATCTTGTTCTAAAATTAAGTTTTAAATGTTAAACAATTTAGCTTTACGGAGCACCATGTGCTGTTAAACAATGTAGTGCTCAAAAAGTCTCCTTTTTATTGGTTGTTTTGGCTATAAGCCATTATAAAAATTAACCATCACTAAAATGAGCCACAATGACAATGAGCCATTATGAAATTAGCCATAACAAAACAGAGCCTTTTAAAAAACGAGTCGTAACAAAAACGAGCCATTTTAAAATAAACCATATCAAAAACGAGCCAGTTCAAATATGAGCCATAATGAAAAGGAGCCACAAGAAAGACGAGCCATTATAAATATGAGCCATAACAAAACGAGCCATAAAATTTAATTTACCACCACAGGGGCGGGCGATTCAACACTGCTTCCCGTTTCGTGCGCGGCGCAGGCAAGGCTTTCAGCGCTAACCAATCTGTGGACCACAGACCAAGAGCGCTGCTGATATCCGGATTTGAAGCAGACGAGCAGAGCGCAGTTATACAGCACTTTATGGTGAGTGACATGAGAATATACAGTCCACCGACAGATATAGGCTTCCAGTGCGCGTTTACAGCTTTGGAATTGGAGGTGAGATAGCCAGTTCCCTTGTGGTTGAAGCTCGCTTCCACTTTTGGCTCTACAGCAGTCCATTGACAGACGTAGGCCTCAAATTGTTTCAGCTGAAAGACTTTCACTGCTGGACGAATGCCTCACGAAGTTTCTACAATGACCGGTCCTGCTGCCCGCATCCTTGCGCTGCCCGCGAAGTTGGTTAGATCGTCAGTCCACCGAGTGGGAGGCCTGCCCACACTACGTCGTCCATGGTTGACACTCGAGAACTTTAATTGGCTCAACGACCATCAGTTCACCAATACGCGCTAGTAATAGCTAGTTGGGTCAAGAGGTTTCGTGAGGAAATTTCGAAATTAAAACTGTCACGTTTTGGAACTTGTCTAACCAAACCCACAGTGACTGGATGGGAGAAAAAAGTCATTGTGCGTAGCCTATGCGCAGACCATCAATTTTTCGTCGGCCGATAGTTTAGTCGGGCAGTTGATCAGTATGGGCATGTATGGAAGTGCGCACACTACGCCGATTCGATTTGGCCGATTCTTCATACAATTTAAAATCGGACACAACTATCGGCCAACTAAAAATCGATGGTCTGCGCCTAGTCTTAATGTCATCTACCCAATTTTTGTCCCCATATTCATTGATTATTTTGTTACAGCAATACGGCGAGGTAGTCAGCAAAGAAGTGAATCTAGCGGTTCCCGAGCTGGTCATACAGTATAAAGCGAGAGCACACGCCGAGCTCGCAGCCGCCGCTGGCAAACATTACAACGACCGGACGCTGTCGGTGAGTGGATAACTTTTTTTTTAAAATAAAACCGACTTCAAATGCGTGAACACAAATACCTATTCAACAAAAAAATAATCGTTCAAATTGGTTCATAATTAATCGGCGGAGATATTGCGTATAAAAAAGTTCATCCCCAATTTTCCAACCTTGGGGGTGAAATATTTTCTTCAAATTCGCATGAAACCACCCTTTTGATAATACCTATTCAACAAAAAAATAATCGTTCAAATTGGTTTATAATCGGCGGAGATATTGCGTATAAAAAAGTTCTTCCCCAATTTTCCACCCTTGGGGGTTGTTTTTTTTATTATTAAATTTAAATGGGACCACCCTTGAGGTATTACCTATACGCCGAAAAAAGATTTGTTCAAATCGGTTCATAATTGGCGGAGTTATCGCGTAACAAACATAGAAAAAAAAAACATACGGGTCGAATTGAGAACCTCCTCCTTTTTTTGAAGATGGTTGAAAATAATGAAAGAAAGAAATAAACGATTATTTTTATTATTAGCCCGCGATCCACGCGTACGAAGTATACGCGTGGATCCTGTTTTACCCCCTAAGGGGCTGAATTTTGCAAAGTCCCGTCTTAGTGAGCACCTACGTTTTAAAAGAAACCCCCAAGCAAAATTTGAGACTCCTAGCACTTGTAGTTTCTGAGATTTCGTGACGAGTGAGTCAGTCAGTGACCTTTCGCCTATTTCCTATTAAAGAGAGAGATATAAATTATGAAGAGACTAGCTGACTAGGCGAACTTCGCACCACTACAACTTCGTGGCTATGGCAGAATAACAGGGTTTGTGGGTCTCCTGCAATCACTAAGTCATAGAGCTTTTTGTCTCATACCAGTGTTATACACTGTGATAAATTATTGTAAAAACCTTTTTGAGACAAGTAAACATTTTCTATCTATCTACCACCATTTTTTTTCTGTTGCACCTACCGTTTTCTTACTTTTCAAGCCTTCCCTGGACTACCACAAACATTTTTAAACCAAATCAGCCAAGTCGGTCCAACCGTTCTGGACTTTTGGCGAGATAAATGAACAGCACTTGATTTTATATGTGATAGGAGAGATTTTTTAAACTTTTTTTTAACAATAGTTAGCAATAAATATATACAGGGTGGAATTTTGTAATGCCACCTCCAGGGAAAGTACTCTTAATACTGTAGATAGAAAATTTTACTGAAAGAAAACATTCCTTTATTTTTGAAAAGAAAAAGAACTGCATTCATAGATTTTCGAAAAAATTTCAAAAATTCACTACCATACCATACAATTTTCTGCACATAATTAAAGTAATGTAAGATTTCATGGTTTTCCTTTCATTTGATTTATCAAGTTTTTTAGAGATATTTCATCCTTATACTTAACCCTAACGATCGATGCAATAAAAAAACGCGGTGTAATTTTTAACAGATTTTAGTTGGTTCGATTCCCGGGTGTGGCAAGCAAATTTTTGGAAATCTTTGAATTTCAATTTCAATTTATTTATTCCAAAAACAAAATACATTGTATAGGAAAATTAGACATTAAAATTCACACAATCTGCAATTCAATTAAAATAAAATTAATCTAATTTAACCCTAAAATTTCATTTCACATACTAGAATTAATATAAATGTCAGATTAAATAAATAAATAAAATTATTACACAATACATAATGTCAAAATTAATTAAAATATAATTAAAATAGAATAAAATAAATCCAATCTAACCCTAAAATTGCATTTCATATACTAAAGTCAATTGGTATTTATATGCGGTTCTATTTCTTTTAAAAAATAAAGGAATGTTTTCTTTGAGTAAAATTTTCTACCTACAATATTAAGAGTACTTTCCCTCCAGGTGGCATTACAAAATTCCACCCGGTATAAAAAAAAAACAAAATTTGTCGAGTCTTTCATTCACTTGAACATTGTTCTAAACCAACGTCTTCTCTCAGATAACGTGGGTGGCCAACACGAAGGCGTATCTTGGCGGCATGGCGGAGACCAGACCTGCGGTTAACGGAGAGGCCAGCGAGGAGAATAAGGAGCCCGAGGTGAGCGAGAGAGATAGAAAGAGAGAGAGTGAGAGAGATCAAACACCTGCTGTAGGCGCGCGAGTTCATGTCCATCGGGGCCTTACTTACTTTGGGGCCGTTCAAGTATTACGTAAGCAGATTTCTTACCATTTTTTACCCCCTCGCCCCCCTTGTCATCAAAAGTAAGCAAAGCACTTACCCCCTCCCCCTATGCTTACGTAAACATTTTTAGTTATAAATGTTTTTTTATATTGTCATTTTTAAAATAGGAAAATTCATGAAAATATTATTTTCAACTGATACACATCATAGAGTAAGGAACAAAAAAATATAATCAGAAATAAAGAACATAAGAAACATAATTGCATCAATTATGCATCAACATAAACACAAATGATAACTTTCAATGCTTACAATACGCTTAGTATCCAAACAAAACACGAGCGCGGGAGGCCGGCCTCGCGTATAATAATATTATATGCGGACTACGACTCTCAATTTGCAATGGGCAGTGTCGGCACGAGAGTTAATTATTAGACAACTGAATAGCGCACGGTAATTTCCCTAATGTGCGGTAATTCCCCTAATCAGTTCTCAAAGCGAGTGCCTACGCATATGTATTATTTGCGGAAATCCCCGAAAAAACGTAAATAACTAACGATGACGTAATCATCATCTAGACCCCCCTACCCCCCATGTCATCCAAAATAAGCAAAACAGAGAGCCCCCCACCCCCCCTTGGTGCTTACGTAATACTTGAACGGCCCCTTACTTATTTACTTATACCACAGAATAATAATAAGTACTACGTACAGAAGTTTTACTTCGCGAAGGTATTTAAGAAAATGTATGCTCAATGTCATTATAATATGGTGTAATTTAGCCTGTCTCAAGAGTCAAGCACCATTTTGTTGACAAACGTCAGTGATCGGCACTGCGCCGAAGCTATAGGGCTGACTTCGGTAAAATGATGTGACGTGAGGTGCCAAACTGCGGAAAATGGCGGAGGAAATACATGATTTAGCATGAATTATCATGAATAATATTAACTACTTATTTACCTCTCAGTGTTTTGAGGCAACTTAAAAAATTACATTCTGTGTTTTTATTATTATTTAGGCAGTTAAATACTGCACAGTATTTAGTACACCATTTTCTTTATTTTCTTCCATCATACACAAGAATACGCGTGCGTGAGTCAATGTTCGCTCGTATGTGAGGCCTTGTCGAATAGTATCCTGTAGGTGGGCCATCGTGCGTGTTTTGTTTTCGATGTAAACTCGCGGAGATGAACAGGCCTGCTTATACTTATAAGTTGCAAAAAATATGGAATAAGTAGATACCGTTGACCTACTTAATTGGTAATAATTATCGATATCGACATTAGCATAATTAGTTAGGTAACAGCACTACCGCATTCCTCAGGATGGACATGAACTTGCGCGCCTACCGTAGTTAGCCTACGAATTGAAAGACCTTTTGGATATCAAGAACTTTACTACTTTACTATCAATAACTCAAAAGTGATATTGACTAACGCGCTTGGTCAAAACCACTTTTTTTGACTGAAAAAAACAGTCAAAAGTGATATTGACCAAGGGCATCAGTCAAAACCACTTGACTGATTTTTGCAGTCAAAAGTGGTTTTGACCGATTATGAGTTTTGACTGTAACACATGCACTAAATTGACTTGTGACGTTTTAACACTTCTTTTGTATATGTCAACGTGAAATCGTGAACTCTGTCGGTTTATAATATAACGCATTAGATTGTAAACTAACAGTGGGTTAGGTTAGGTTAGATTGTAATTTAACTACGTCAGATTATAATCTGACGGCATTCACAATTTTACGGTGACATATACATATTGACTAATTGACTCCGTGACGTTTGGTCATTTTAAATTAATATTTCATCCACCATATAATCAATTATTCCACGACGTCCATACTAAACGCTCTCCCCCCTCAGACATCTCAAGAAATAACCGAGGACACGTTACTGCGGTTCGACGAGGAGGAAGAGGACGATGCGGAAGAAGATAGATCCTGGAGACGTTGACGACCCGCGGGACGCTAGCTGCGACACGACCCCGAAACGACCTCGAAACGATCTCGAAGCGATCTCGAAACGATGTCGGAACGATCTCGAAGCGATGTCGGAACGATCTCGAAACGATGTCGGAACGATCTCGAAACGATGTCGGAACGATCTCGAAACGATGTCGGAACGATCTCGAAGCGATGTCGGAACGATCTCGAAGCGATATCGAAACGATATTGCAGCGATGTCGTTGCGAGATTGTAACGATAGTCGATATCGGTCGCTGTAGGATTGTTAGTGTAGTGTCGGTCGTGTATAAGGCTAGCGATTGTTAGATATAAAAGGGCTGAAGTGAAATGTGAATGTTTTTAGTGTATTTTACAGCGTTATAAATTAAAACAATGTTGCCTTGCTTGCTAGTTCATAAACATATTAATATACAAAAAAAAACTATTAGACTTGACCTTTCTGAAAAACTGTTTATTTCTTACTAAAATCATAATATTTCATTTCATTATAACTTTATTTAATGGTTTCCGTTCGTTAATATACGAAAATATTTCATAATCTCACTTCAGTACTTCGAATATAAAAAATATGATGTCAATCGAGAATTTGTATCTGTACTAAAAATGCCAATATTCGTGTATCGTTTTTAATATTATTTAAAGAAAATTATAATAAGGAAATAATATTTAATAATTTATCGAAAATATGGTTTTCACTAAAAAAAATCGATTGCCTCAGTTGAGACTCGAACGCACGTACTTTCGCTTGCGGCCTACTCTAACCACTAAGCTATGGTGACCATAATTATAATCATATCCTAAAAATAAGTTATTATAAGAATAATAATAATAGATATTATTTCTCGATTGGTATTTTATTATTTTAAACAAACTTATTGTTCAAACTTGTTACATTATTGGAGAAATATAGTGAAAGAGCTTTAGATTTAGGTATTCGTACGCCACAGAGTTGCGACACGACTAATTTATCACCAAAGTTAAGAAAAGTTTGAAAAACTTGCATATTTTGCGCAATAAAAAAGTCGTCGGTCGCAACTCTAGCGTGCACAACCAAACGCATTCTTCGCTTATGAGATTTACATATAAAAATCGGCAATAATATACAATTCGGTAGTCGGTACAACATAGATGCGTTTAGTCGCAGTATAGAAATAGTTGTGAATTTAAGAAAGGAGTCGTACGATTTAGGAATTTAATTTGATTCTACGATCATTGACAAGTTTTTTAAATTGAATTTATTACGATGTCTATAATATACTGGGTATTTTTAATACCATTTACCAATAAATTCAATATGGGAGTAATTTATTCATTACTAGCTTTCCGCCCGCGGCTTTGCCCGCGTGGAATTTTGTCTGTCATAGAAAAACTTTATCGAGCGCGTCCCTGTTTCAAAAACCGGGATAAAAACTATACTATGTCCTTTCCCGGGACTCAAACTATCTCTATACCAAATCGGTTCAGTGGTTTAAGCGTGAAAGTGAAACAGACAGACAGAGTTACTTTCGTATTTATAATATTAGTATAGATTAGTCAATTTACATTGGCGACTACTTCTACGCGCCGTCAAAAGATGGCGTTATCTACATAATACAACGCGGTATCGCAAGAAATAGGTTTCTTTTAGAACCTCTAGCGTGAAATCCAGTAGAAAACTTGCAATGATCGTAGTATCTTATTAGTATCGTTTTTAGAGAGTTACTCGGTTATTGTTCAACATTTGAATGGTTTTAAAATCTTAATTATTTATTTTAATTAATTAAAGGGCAAGACATTTCATTAACACCAGTACTTAACTAACAGCTTACTAAAGACTTATTAATTAACAATAACAATAGGTGTAATAGTAAGTCTAAACAAAACTAATGGAACTGATTTTTAAAGCTAACATCACATCAACGTTGTACTTATTTAAACAACTTAATTTATTTGTGGTCAGGAAGTAAGAAATCTTAAATATCAAAAAGATTGCTACCGATCGCTGCTTGCGCGTTGACAGCGCCCCTAGTACCACAATAGACAACAATTCGAAATCACAACTTTTTAAAAAGACACCATTCTGGTCTAAAAAACTTATTTTAAATTGCCTGTAAATTAAGATTTGTGGTTGCATTGTAATTGAAAAAAGTAGTGAGTTGACAAAATAGTGACATCACAGGCTAGTATTGCCATACAAAATCTATGGGAGAGTCGTTTTGACAGTTTGAAAAAGTACGTCAATTGATTGGTAGTGTCAAACGTCTATTATGGTGAACCCACTCGAAACAAGCATTAAACTTACCACGAGGGGTTAATGGCACTATTATTAATTGTAAGTTACTTACAATATTTCTAGTGAGATTTCGACGAAATACCATAAAATGTTGAACAATAAACGATGCAACTCTCGTCCTTTACAAATTTTTATTAGTAGCTCGTATCGTATCGTACTTGTAAATAATTTATATTTGTAAATAAAATTTCTCTTTCGCGCGATAGCCATATCTTTCGTTTTTTTAAATTAATGAAATTATCGTTTTTCTTGGGTTTGTATCGGGTCGCCATAGAGATGCGGACCGCGACTGAAATGAGATTCATTGTTGAGTAGATAGCTAGAAGTTGTTTCTAAAAGTTTCATCAATTTATTATGACGTTTGTTGTGAAACAAGCATGTCATAAGAGGGCTCATAAAGTATGAAACCTAAACTGTTTTTAAGCTTACACGACAGATGTCGCTGTTTTAAAACTACTTAACGCTAATTCAGTAAACACTGTTAGGTTATTCTTTGTTATCAATTTAGAATATGATTTTGAATGATGCTCAAAATTCGACTCGAATTCAAGGAATGTCTGTGATTGGCTGAATCATATTTCTGCCAAAATACAATTTTTCTTGATTCATGCATAAAGTATAGTTTTATTATACGAGCTAACAATAAACAGTCAAATAAAATACTGCAATTTACTAATCAACACTTTTTCATAAACTATAAAAAAACATACTTGCAAAAAAATCGCATCGTCACGCAATCTTCATTTTTGCGGCGGCCCCATACAAGTATCGACCGTTTTACTAGATTTAGTGATGCATTATTGCATTTTAGGATTATTATTTTGTTGTGGCCCGAGGCTTACGTTGTAATTTTACGAGGGGTTATTTTTTTATTATTAATAAATAGTTTTAGGGTTTTTTCGATGTATATTTTGGACAGACGTAGTCTTGTTTATAAATAATCGAATGGTACAAAATGTATCTAAAATACCAATATAAAATGTGACTTGGAACTACAGGTCTCTAGTACGGACGACGGCACGTCAACGTAACCACTGTGGGTTCTTGTGCAGTTGTAATAGGGGCGAGTTTGCAACAAAAATGGGTAACCTGATGTGCTGTCGTGTGTACATAACTTAGTCAGTGCCGGAACTATGAGAGCGGCACGGGAGGGGCGATGACGTGACAGCATACAAGCAGAGTAAATACAAATGAGTAGGTCATCTTCATAGAAACGCACCGAGCGCGGTTTTTGTATGTGAGCGCGCCAATACGTATGCGGCGCGCACGCACACACTGACAAAATTTAGCGGGGATTAGCGGGGAGTTGCACCGGTCAGTGTGTGCGTGCGCGCCGCATACGTATTTTTAAATAACTTGAAAAATGGAATTGCCTTTAAAGGTGCAGAGAAGAACAGTCGCCGGGCAAACGATGTCGTGGATTCTATTCCCACCGTAGGCAGCTCGATTTTTTCAAGTTATTTAAAATTCGTTCAATCATAGTTTTGACCTCAGTCTTACAATACGACTATAAACATTAGCTTCCCCGACAAACTTTACTTGCATTGATCCAACTAACAATTAGCAAAACCACATGCAGTTTTATATGCATCAAGTGTTATTCATTTTCATGTAGGTATTGTGGAAAGAAAAACTAACGGACTATTTTATTAGAGCTTCATTCAGAATTGATCCCTGCATCCACTCAAACAGAATAAGTCCAGTGTGGAACGATGTTGAATTACTCTCACGTAACACGAGGTGGCGCTGTTGTCCTAGTCCGGGCCAATCTGATTATATCCAGTCACCAGCACTTCAGACGAAAAATAAACCCTATCACAACTAGATAAGAACTAGACTGTATTTAGCTTGATATGCCTCTGTACTTTTGATTAAGTTTAGCGTTTCATTTACGATTTTCTGCACCTAGGTCTGAGCTGAAACTTGCTCAGGAATTGAACAGATTATGTTGCGAGTATACTAACTCCCGTATTCACAAACGATGCTTGCTTATGTGAAGCAGCAAATCGAACGCACAGAGTTGAATAGAGCTCTGTGATTATAAAATTATCACTTCACGGGATTTTACAACAAAACTTTTATAACGGTAAATAAGATAATGTTTACCCTCCCGACGCGGCGACGTTTCAACTCGGTTGCACGAGTCATGATCTCTGTGATTGGCTTGTGTGTGCCTGTGCGTCCACGCGCACTGTGAGATCTCATAGTAATGTGTGTAATAATACTCATGTTGGAAATACATATTACGTTTTAGCTACCTTTTAAAGGAATAATGTTGCTCACTCGATAAAAACTTTGAGTGACTGTATTCCGCGTGGGCTGAAGTCGACACCGTGGGTGGAGGATATTTTGTCAATATATTTTTTATTCGTTACACAGTTTAGTACCTATTAATTCTATTTATAGTTCAGAATAGTACTTACCTAGGCTATATTTAGTAGGCTTAGCAAAAAAGGTTGTAATAAGATTTACCCCCCGGTTTCTGAATTAAGAATTTTGGCTTAAACGTGCTCAAGGATGAATTTAATGAAAAGTAGAATCTCAATTTTGAAACCGAGCCTTAGGAAGACGGGACTTTTCCCTTCTCGTTCCTATCGCTGTGTAGCCAGGATCTACAGCTTGAACACCATTAAAAACCCAGCCGAGCTAGAATGCGCACCATCATAAAATCTTATCTACGATTTTAAACGACAAATGTATGGGCTTATCAAGTAAAATAGATAAAAAGGCGCGATAAAAAACTAATCGCGGCGCGTATCCTAGGCCTACAGAGCCTTAGTAAGCAACTTTTTATCGATATTAATGTGTGCCACATCACGGGCAAAGACTAGTTATTCCATAATGCAGTCCTGTCACCTGCGATAGGCAGAAAAAATGCTCGCCGTAAAGCCGCGTCACAACGCGTGACAAAAAGCCACACGTCATGACGTCACAGCGCGTGACAAACGAGCCACACGCCGCTAATGTGCAGAAAAATAATAACGTGTCTATGTACGGACGCGCATCGAGCTTTATTATGTGTATTGTGTAGACGTGAAAGAGCTATGTTGGATAAAAATCTACAGTTTATATTCTAGCGATTGTAAATTACGAATCTAGTGTAGAAGAAAATTATTATGTCACTATGGGTAGTGAGTTAACCAATAATATTTTGCAAAACATTTCTTTCCTGATCACGTGTATTGTAAAGAGTCCTGAAAACCTTCTGATTGCTACTCTACACATTTCTAGCCGCAAACTTAGGTACTTAGTTAGTTCCGATTTAAACAAGTGTTGATCATAAAATATGTGGAGTAAGAGATTGAATTATGAATATTTATTTATTTTATTATTTTTTATTTATTTATAGAAAACAACAGCGATACATTGAAAATATTAGTTATAATATTTAGACTGATAGTATAGCCAATGACAGGTTTCCCTCTTTGTAAAAGTACCTACACTGTTGTTGGAAAAAATATGAATAAAGGATGTTAAATAAATAATAACAATAAAAACTCACAAAGAAGCAATTCATTGCGTCAATAACAAGCCACTTCAAAAGTGTTATTAAACTAGACTACTGAATAGAAATCAATGGTTTCTGAGTAGCTTAATAACGTCGTATAATAAAAGAGAAAGGTCACTATTGACTGAATGACTCTCTCACTCATCACGAAATCTCAGAAACTACAAGTGCTAGGAGTCGCAAATTTTGCATGGGGGTTTTCTTTTAGAACGTAGGGGTTTTTGCAAAAATCAACCTCTAAGAGGTTAAAACAGGATCTACGCGTACAAAGTCGCGGGCGGCCGCTACTTTCCAATAATAATTTATGTATTTTATATTTAGCCGATTGATATTTGATTCAAGGTTGCTTCAATAAAAAAAATGGACTAAGAATCAGATCAATGAGCAACATACCAAGCACCAAAGAATAACACATTACCTAGACAGACTGTAAATCGGAGCGCAAATATAGTTTTTAAATCAGCCCGTAGCTGAATGAATAATTCAGGCGACGCGCGATCCCTGCCGCTTCTGCTTCAATATTAAATCTTTGACATCGATGCGCTGAAAACAACGCCGATGTGGACTTCCGATAATTAGTTGATACCTACAATGAAAATGTAAGATACAGCTACATAATTCTTATTATTGTTACGCAAAAAGTCAGACCAAAACAATAAAAATGCTATATATTGATGATATTTAAGTTTTCCATGTTTTTTACTGATAAGTGGAAAGCGCCGGAGTATTTAAAATAGTCTTTAACAAGATGTTTATAGCAATTATTTACCTTCAGTCTCATCTACTTGATAAATTGGGAACTTCCAAAAAAAAGAGAGTCGTTTTCAATCATGAAAATACATCATCCAGGTAAGCCATAAAGTAACGAATACATTGATCACCTTTTCGTTCTTAACCAACAAGGATCCAGCAAAATCATGTTCTACATATATCTAACTAGCAAAGATGATTAATGTATAAGCAACGGAATATGAACCCCGTTTTGTGGTTTTACTTCATCTCCGTAGCCGCCATTGTCTGAAATGAGAGCTCCTAGATATACCTACTACGTTCGAACTACGTCAAAGTTCGCAATGTATGGGTGAATTTTCTACTATTTTTCAGGCGAAATTACTTTAATATCGTTCCTCAAGATACGTCTCCTAACGCCCTAGTCTTTTAGTGGCGCTGGCTGAGCCACCACGATATCGGCTCCTTCCGAGGAACCTCCACAAATACACTGGAATACTGGAGAGGCCATTATTTACTTGAATCATATTCATTTGCGGAATATTATTGGAACTAAATTAGTTTTCGTTCGATAGCAGTGCAGTCTGGAATAGTATTTTGAGTTATTACACTTTGAAATTATATTTGAGCGGACTGCGATTGCATACCTACTACTCTACTTCTTTAATGATAGGATATTAAAGTTATAATTTCTAGAATTACATAAACTTCGTCTAGTCTAGACAGAAATTAATCAAATTTTCTAATTTTCAAAGTATAAAATCTAAAACTTACATTAGGTAACATGTATTATTTTCATACTTAAAGGGTACCGATTTATTTCTAAGTAGATACGGTGTTACATGGACCTCATAAGAAGGCTCAAGGTCACCCAAAGGGCGATGGAGCGGGCTATGCTCGGAGTTTCCCTGCGTGATCGAATCAAAAATGAGGAGATCCGCAGGAGAACCAAAGTGACCGACATAGCTCGCAGAATTGCTAAAATCAAGTGGCTGTGGGCGGGGCACATAGCTCGTAGAGACTTTGGCCGTTGGGGCAGATAAAATCTCGAGTGGCGACCACGGGCTGGAAGACGTAGCGTGGGCAGGCCTCCTACTAGGTGGACCGACGATCTAGTGAAGGTCGCGGGAAGAGCCTGGATGCGGGCAGACCGTTAATTGTGGAAAACCTTGGAGGTGGCCTTTGTCCAGCAGTGGACGTCATTCGGCTTAAACGAACGAACGAACGGTGTTACAACTATCAAAATTGATACACTTAAATACCGTCGACTGATTTTGAGTAGAAAAACATTTTTTTTCCGGTTCGTTCCATCGTCATTAATGCGTCACACGTTTTGGGTCACGAGCCATCTCTTAATTAATATTTATGACAAGAACAACCGCTATTCGGAGTGCCATCGATGCGATCAAACAATATCGATATTATATCAACAACATCGATTCTGTGCAGTTCTGTTATCGAAGCACTCGATTTGAAACAGTTTATTTTCAAAACCGTATGTCGGATACAAATAAAGGTTGAGCTACGTGCACACGTATTATTTGTAACCTTATTAACAACCATTTAAATAACTACGGCTAGTTTATTCGTTAATTTCAGCCAAATCACGTCCACTGCTGGACAAAGGCCTCCCTCATGAATTTCCACAAAGACTGGTCCTACGCTGCTTTGGATGCGGGCGGCCGACCGACGACCGTGATCTCCATCGGCAGGTCGTCGGTTCACCTAGTGGCTAATTGTTCAAATTCAAACAATCACGATCAGATTTTCTCCTTTACAAATTAAATTTAGAAGCAATTCAAGCAGCTACTGCTTTTTAATAGTTTATTTTGGATGGAAGTATTTTTTAAGATAAATTTCTTCCGCAAGAGAGAGTTTTACATTGCAAAACTGTCTTTCATCATCGCAAAGTACGCTCGAGTTAAAAAAGTTGATTTTGGTTATTGTAAAATATAGCGCGAGGACTAGTTAAGTTATACGACGATCATACTTCAGAAGAATACTATCAAGATTTATATACGAAATCGTCATCGACGTATTAAGACTCTCGCATTAAATCAATAATTAATGGTAGTAACTTTAATATCGCGCATATCTGAATAATAAATCATTTATATCAGCGTGTTCTTTAACTGTTTTCCTGTCGTACTTATTAAGAAAGAAATACAACCCAAAAGGCAATATCAAAAAGAAGTAAAAAAAAACTAACATGTAAGCTAGCCCTAACAAAAGTACATGGAATATTGTTTGTTCATTAAACGAGCGGTCACAGGATGTATTTACCGTTCGCGAGCGCGGAAATGTTACGACTCCATTATAATTGACTCGCAAAATACTCGTACTCGAGTACGAATGCTGCAGCGTAGTTAGAGTTGTAACAACTTTGTG
The DNA here is from genome assembly GCF_004193835.3 of Ostrinia furnacalis. Classification (NCBI taxonomy): domain Eukaryota; kingdom Metazoa; phylum Arthropoda; class Insecta; order Lepidoptera; family Crambidae; genus Ostrinia; species Ostrinia furnacalis. Next base: position 379,215 of record NW_021131868.1, on the reverse strand, counting down.
CACCTAGCTAAATAATTGCATTGTTTGAATGTTGCTACCAAAGTTAGATTAGTAATATTCAGCGTACCTTATTAAATAACTACGACGGTAGTTCATTTTGTAAACATATCACAGTGAACAAAATGTAGATACAGAAATGTGTTTGCTCTAGAATTTTCGGGTGAAAGCTTTTGAATGAATCTTGTGCTGAATGCTTAATTATGAAACAGAGATTAATTTCACAGCGTCCACATAATGTTTCATTTGGTATCGATACGATACCATTCAATGACCAATTTGACGCAGTGGTTGAGAGCTCGGTTTTGATATTGCGTGTTCGTTTCCCACATATACTGTTATTTTATGACACTGGTAAACAGATGACAAAATATAAAGTTCTGAAGTAGAGCTTAGCGTCAACTAAATGTGCGTCTATAATACTTAAATCAAGTTTCATTGTCGTGATTCTGTTCAGTAGTGGAGACATGTTTCAATCATCATAATATCAATGTAGAGAATATTTCATTAGATGTATCTCGATAACTGATCGCACGACCTGAGATTAGCGCGTTAAAATAAATAAACAAACAAACTCTTCAGCTTTATAATATTAGTATTATGTAGATAGTATAGATTTTTATATAGATTAACCATTAAAGTCCCAGATGGCATACATTAATGCCATAACAATTGATTATCTATTGTGTCTAGATTCGCGGGCCTTGAAGGATTAAGGCGATTCGAGTCCTCAATCCGCGTCAAATGGGCATTTTGTAAAGCCTACTCTTTTACTGCTGGACAAAAATAGTTGAAAAAAATGTTTTTTAAACAACAGTTCAATTACGTCTATGGTGTCTCATATAACAGCCCTAAATTGTGAATGTGACCCTAGTCTACTAGCTACCAACCAAAGAAGAAGAAGATTACTAATACTAATAAAAGAAAGCCACACGAACTGCTGAGCTCATCTGATGCACCGAGATGTTTGAAATAGCACAATAATAACAAAAGAACGCCAACCATAAACAACTGTGAACTTTTAATTCTCATGTGGAAACAGGAATTGCTTTAACATGCTCATTTCGGAAGCTGCTTTATGATTATTGGATATAAAAGCAAACTTGGTGAGCTGCCAGCTCAAGATTCATATCGTTAGCCGCAGCACGGTCCGGGCAGGTTCTTGTTTTATTTATGTGTACGTAAATTTATTATCTGCAAATGAGTTAAATACCTAGTTTATTATTTTTATTTTCTTTCCAAGTTTTTATTTAAATAGATTATTTCAGTCATCTTTCTCTTATTTGCAGAGGAAATGTGTCTATATTATGTCCATTTCCTCCTATATCTAGTGCGTAGAGCGTATGCATCGAGACTACTCTACCTTCATTGACAGGGTTTCATTGACGGCCAAGCTATAACACTGAATTAACAGTCTACAGTAGTTACAGTGAATTCAGAAATAAGTATATCATTCATCATCATCATCATCATCATCATCATCATCATCATCATCATCATTTCAGCCATAGGACGTCCACTGCTGAACGTAGGCCTCCTCCAATGACTTCCACATCGCACGGTTGGTAGCGGCCTGCAACCAGTGCAGCGCCTTCCTACTATGTACCTTAATCAGGTCGGTCGTCGGTCCACCTTGTGGGTGGAAGTCCTACATAAGTAGATTATTATGATCTATTTACAAAAAGTTTTACAAATTGTTAAATTGTCATGGTTATTGTTTGGAATTTCTCACTTCCAGTGATAAGATCTTTTAAAAATTCACCGCATTCCTGAACCAATCGGCCGCAATATTTTATATTTTTCACGAATTTCAGCTGATACCACACTTTATTTGCCCGTCACGGAAATGTGTTTCAGCGTGAAGAGAAAGGCAGTGAAATTAATATTGAATTCAGTGGTTCATATTATACACGTGGAAGGTTACAACAAAGCATGTAAAAGACAGGTCGGCAAAAAAGTGAATTTGGTTTACGCTCCAAGTTAAGCTTGGAAAACTCATATGTGGGTTGATTTTGTGAAAAAAATTGTGAATTTCAGGTTGTTTATTACTAAGCCGTGTTGCTAGAGATGGAAATACATGTTCCTATTTTTTTTTTCACCCTTGTTAAGTCTGCCATTGATGTTGTAGATAATAACGATTATTTGTTTGAACTGAAATCAATAGACCAGATTACGACCGCTTAGAACCTAATTATAAATCAACAATTATCACTATCAGACTAGCAAACAATTATCACTATTACACTACATAATATAAAGTCGCATTCCTGTCTGTCTGTCTCTATGTACGCTTAGATCTTTAAAACTACACAACGGATTTGGACGTGGGTTTTTTTTAATAGATAAAGTGATTCTAGAGGAAGGTTTTTAAGTATATTATAATACATTGACCCCTGTGCGAAGCAAGTTTAAAATAACTTAAGAAATCGAATTGCCTAAGCTGGGAATCGAAACCATTTGAGATGCGACTCTTAACGCTAAAAATGTAATAACTATTAGTTAAATCTTGAAAGTGTAAAATCAAATTTCTTCCCTGAAGACAGACTAACAAACGGCAGTATTCCATATGCGCCAGTCACGTAGAGTCGTGATTGCTGAACTGTGCAGCCGCGGTCGGCAGGTAAATTAATAAACGGGACGAGGCGCGTGATAAATAGCGCCACACTAAACATGCGGCTACGAAGCCAGCGGAACTAAAGTCTGGTCGCCGAGCACGTAGAATTTCGTGCGAGCGATAAGGATGGGTAGCTTGGGGTCATTGGACGAAGCTCTACGTGCTCGGCGACCTGACTATAGTAGATAATATACATAGAGTGTAGTGTGTCATTAACATCAAACTCCTTCTTGTTCTTCTTCTTTATTTAATGGCAAAAAACCCTTTTTTTTTCATGGATTCCTTGAACTACTTACTAAACATACTAGAGCGTAGTGTTGATCATTTACGAGTACTTCGAATGTGTTATTTTGATTTGTTTCCCGGTAGAAAGTGGGCCTTCACTGGCTGGGTTTTTATTGGAGGTCAAGCTGTAGATCCTGGCTACACAGAAGTTGTAGCGATGGGAAAAAGACGGGATGGAGATGGAAAATGGACTTGATTATAATATAGGATGATGTGATTTAGTATACGATTTGACTCTCTTCATTCACAATACGTGAAATGACATTCACAGACAGAGAATTGAAGCTTTAAAGGCATAATTAATATACCTAAGCCTTATTATAAACGCATAGCATCTGTTCTGCAGTCGCGTAGAGCAGTACAGTTCAACAATTACTGAATTTCTGAACTGTACAGCTGCGGTTTGAACCAGTCAGGTATATTAATAACAAGACGAAGTGCTGCAACGTACGGCGTCATTCTAGCTGGAAAACTAGCGAATTCAATGTACACAGGCAAAGCTCCTAGAAAATTAACATTGCAGGCAAGCTTTCTGGAATAAGACTCATTTGTGAGGGACCTTGTATTAATAAGTACATCAATAAGCATGTTATTTTTCAGTTTCTTCTCATATTGTTCTTCCTACGTGCCCTAATTTTCACTGCAGATTAGTTATGACGGCTGACCAAAAAAAAAATTAACATTTACTGTAAGATTTTAAATTTTGGCGTTCCATTTGAACTAAAATAAAAAAATTAAAAAAAATTCAAATTTCAAAATTTATTTATTTGGTAATAATAGCACACAGCACAATAACCACCAAGGTTATAATATAAAGACACGGGTCTATTAATGAGTTACGTTACCTATGTACTCACGGCTTGACGCTATGGTGTAGCCGTGGTCACAAGCAGACTGGCGGCTCGCGGCGTCATCCGTCAGCATAGTAGCCGAAACGTCAAACCGTGAGTACATAATGTAACTCATTAATAAACGTCGCGTTAAGACCCGTGTCTTACTATTTTAGTTAACATTTACTACCCTTTGAGTAAGCTCTATGGCCCCAACCTCTCCGCCAAGTCAGGCGCGACAGATACGGAGGAGTTCCGGATCGCACAATGCGCGAACACGTCTCAGATACACCGCGATTGTGTGCGCTGATTTAAGACTGCACTTATCTTCCCTTTGGACAATGTGCAAATCGTAGCCTATTATCTCCTACCTGAGTGGCTTCACAATGCATTGAAGACGACGGCAGTTCGAGCGAAGTACTGCAGTGTCTTATAATAGTTGAATTAGAAGTTATTTTGCAATAAAATTGTGGATTTCGATGTGGACTTACGCTAGAGAGACCAATTTTTTTCTTCCCAAAAAGTGATTGTTAATAAGGTTACCTGCTAACGCAGATAATCGTACCTAAGGCTTTATTTAATCAATTCTTACTTGGGAATTCAAAATAATGACTAAAAGCTGGAATAGCTAGAGCCTTAGACGTCGTCTTATTTGGCAAATGATCGTACAAGCAAACGATGCGATTACGTAGCGCAACGATATCAAATAATGTTTATTGAAGTAATAATAATTTTAATTAAATACTTACTATCACAATACCAACTATACTAATATTTACAAAGTACATACCTACCTCATTATAATTTTATACATTTTCACATGAATTTAATAACTTCATGCAATTACGAGTCACCTTCAGTTTGAAAGAATTGTGAATCCTTTATTCCCTTGGATTGGTCCTAAAATAAAATGTTGAATTTTATTATTTTTAAAGCGGCAAACGCGTTTCTTATCTCTTTATATTCTGTGCGCGTTATGAATTAATTAGGCCAGCGTAAATTAGGTAAATTGTCACCTCGAAGAAAATTTTCTTACTGAATATAAATATAGGGTGTCCCAGAAATTACGTCAAAACAAAAAATATCCACTCTACAATTTTCATTCCTGATTTATAGCAATATTCAAAATGTTGTCACTTTCCCTCGATCGACTCTTCTTTTCATAGTTAAAGGTTTATGTACCATTGTCCATGTCCAATTATTGTCCATAGATTTATAAGCACCTTAACTGCTTAATGATGTAGTTGCGAGGAAAAGTATTCCATCATCAAGTCATTAATTCCCCATGGCAAGAGCATGCACATCTTTAAGTCACCAGATGCAAATAAGAATTTGGCGTACATTCCCCACGTTGCTTCTGGCTAGACGAGTTGGGGAGGCCTGCTTAAACCAATTAGTTTTCTTATAGAATCTGCGATTGAGAGTCGATAGTAAAAACTAATTGGTGGCCTGCATTCTGGTAATCATCTTATAGAAGCTTCATAACTGCAGGCAGTATCATAAGAAGCATATTTTTGAAATTGTTTCAGCCACCCTGTATAAATCGCGAACGTGACTAGGGAATCGTTAATCCATGGGAAAGTACAAGAAAAACGTTTTATTGGCCAATATACAAATCAGACGGCGCACGAGCCACTAAAAACATAATAAAAATTGAATTTTGATGTTATTTTCGTGTTTTGGAACTATCCGTCTGGAGCAGCGTTAATATGAATAATTTATGAGGTTAAATTAAGTTACTTTCATACAAAAAACAACTGCTAAAAATGTTATGGTATTTTTTTCACGATTTACATGTTGTTCCCGCATGTCTGGCTATCGTCCATTATTTACTATTTTTATTAAGTTTTGTAGTTTTTCAAAAGCGTGCAGTGTAAAGTCAGACCCTCTTTTGACAAGTATTAGTCCCAAACTCCCATTTAAATATTTTAGAATGATTTATGCGGTATATTAAGATAAAAATTAGGTAGGTAACCTTCCACAGTTATTATAAGAAAAATAAAATCGAAATTCTCTATAAAACGATCTCCACGTGTACGAAGTTTCGGAAATAAGTAGTTCAATAAAATATAGCCTGAGAAGATAATTGGAAACTCAAGTTAGCCCTATAAAAGAAATTAATGAAAACAGTTTACTTTAATCAGCAAAATGGAGATTTATATTGCTTATTTTGTGGGTAACGTAATTAAACTTATAACTAAGTAAAAGATTTATCGTGACTTGAGCGCGGCCGCGCCACTTGAGTCAAACTTAACTTGTTTGGATCCGTCATTGAACAACTCCAAATTATGTTCCGCCCTTTGTTTATTGTAAAAAGTTAAATTGGGAGCGAGCCATTGTCTAAGTATCGAGTCTGTAAGTTCGCGACAAAGAAGAAAGATGAAGAGAGCTCGCAGTAGGCTCAAACAGCCTAGAATTTTTTATTTTATTTTAAATCTACAATTATGCTATTTCAACACACACAATAAAAGCCGTACAAAAAGGCGAACTTAATGCCATGTAGCATTCTCTACCAGCTGACCTTAGGCTAAACAGAGAATTTAGGTAGGCGGTGCAAAAAGTACTACATAAAATGTTATCTTGTAAAATTTAAATTGAAAATGAAAATGTTTTATTCTGCGACACAAAAAATCGTAAATATGTATCACATACTAATGTTATAAACGAATTTCAACCTATGATGTGGGCTTTATACTGATTTTAGGTTTCTCTCACTCTCTCAAAGCAGCAAAAGTTAGGTACTAATGACTTTTTTACCTCTTATTACGCTGCCCGTAATAGCCGAGGACCATTCGGATCATTTTGAAAATTCTTGGCGAAGGCCTTAGTTCAAGAATAAACGTCTCTCTACTGAAAGAACATTTATTAGCTATATTATATGGTAACCTAGAGTTCAGATGGCTAAAGTTATGTGGCAAGTGTCAACACTAATCTGCAAAACTATCACTCAATATTCTACTTTACCTATTGGCTATAAGTTCGTCATAATTCATTGCGAAGTTTAAAAATGCATAAACACTTCTAAATAAATCTAAAATGTTTTAGCAATCAAATATCGTCAAAGCTTGTGGAAATAAGAGCTTACTTTACGCATCTTTATTGTGCTTTGCGGAAATTGTATTAAGAATTGTATACAAACTGAATCAATTCAATAACCATTGTTATTTGGATGGCACCCTCAATGGACCCAATGGTAGAATTCGAGTGGAAGTAATGAGCATTGATTTGAATATACGAAAATGCACTTCGATCGCCTAGATTTATTTAAGCTAAAAAGACCTAAAGCTCTGCCTAATAATATATTATAATCTACATCAATGGAAACTTCAATAATATCCTACTTCCTACTAATATTATAAATGCGAAAGTTTGGATGTCTGGATGTTTGTTGCTCTTTCACGCAAAATCTACTGAACGGATTTTGATGAAACTTTACAGTATTATTGTTTATAACCCAGAATAACATATAGGCTATAATTTATGACGATCTGTGACAAACTAAATTTCATGCGGGTGAAACCGCGGGCAAAAGCTAGTTTGTAATAATGTAAGAACTTATACCTAAATATTATCTCAGTTAGTAAGGCCTCTGCCAAAAATCTTCTTTTCTAATATTAACTATTTGATAAGACAAAGTAATTTTGGAAAAACCTAATAACAACTCTAGTCCGTAACAGACATTAACTTCATTTCGTTAAACATCAAAGCCTCCTTTGTTCCAGCCTTCATAGAACGTCACGATTTGATTATTTTCGTAATAGCTAAAATACTTTTGTAATATTCCGCGCCTTACATAATATGACAGGCAACGAGCGAACTGTAGCCTTCTTTGCGCCTAAATTAGCTAAAGGCGTTTTTCGTGTCGTAACAAAATAAACCACTTTATAACTTTGTGAAAATAAATTACTAACAATATTGATCGTTTGTCGAACGGCATGATAATATTAAAGAAAATAGAAGTAAGAGTAATTGAGGACGTCTAGACAAGGGCAATACAATTAGTACAAGTATTATGTATCTAGGGGAGAGTGGGTCACAGTGTACCTACGGGGTAAGTATATTCATTGTAAACGACGATTCGCATTACAGCACAGCTACAAAGATAGATTTATGATATGCCTACCTACCTATAACATAAACAACTATAAAGTGTCATCGAAATCCGTTCTGTAGTTTTTGCGTGAAAGAGTAACAAACATCCATCCTCCCCAACTTTCTCATATTAATATGATTCATTATCATCATAGTTCATACGTAATAATAACCATAGCCATTACCTGCCCACACTCGAATAAAACAGGCAATTTCTTGCTCTATCACAGCTTAAAGATACCGTGAGTCAATTAATTTACGACCCCCGCCCCGTATTACGAGACAAGCCCCGTATTAAGGGACAAGCCCCGGATATTTAGNTTAGTAGGTACAGCTGTGAGGCAATAAAGAGGTCTTTACGGACTCCCCAAATCCCGCAGGTTACGATTGCTTAGCGGGACACCGATAAATAAGTGGGAAATAAAATGCTCCTTCGGATCTTCGGATCAGGGAAAAATACGGTGTTGAACGGAAATGGCGGAGCTAGCTAATTGGTGATGCTTTCAACGCTTGATTTATAATTTCCTTTAATGGCGATTTTAGTTTTTTTTTGCGTGTGTTCAGATAATCTAGACACGCGGCAGCGTGTCAAGCAAAGTTCAAGCAAAGGAACTGGCTAGCCAGCGCCGATTTGGTTTTTTACATTTACTCGTATGTTTTTGGTGGGATATTTTTCACTTCAATACGAGATAAACAATATAACAATATTGCAACATCCAAAACAATATTCATTTTTGTTCAATGATCATTTATGATTATTAAATCTACATGACCAACTTAAAAGTTGGCTTGACAAGAACTTTATACACTTTTGAGATTGCCTTACCTACTTACAATAATACTGTGGAGTTTCAGCGGAATCTGTTCGGTGATTTTGCGTGAAGGAGTAACAAACATCGTTTTTTAAACATTTTTACTGATAGCGGATGGCGGGAGGGTTCATTTCGTTCTCGTGCGCTTCGCGGATTCCCTAGCAAGAGCTGAAAATCAGTGTTCTGCCCTTTTCTGAGCAGTGTTTACATTGAGCTCTTTGCTTATTGCATCGCTGCGACACATAATATCATGCAGTAAGTATTCTTCCACTTGTAACTGCTTTCGTTGGTTTTATGCATGCTTATATGTATAGTATTCTGCTGTAGGTACCTATTCTATTCTTTTCTTGATATTGTTATGGTGCAACTTTACTCTTCATGTGTGTTAAGTGTATGCAAATAAATGATTTATCTATCTATCTACTTTTCTCTTTTTGAACAATAAAAGGTACTTATTATACCTACTTTAATAGTCTAATCTGTTAAGCAGATGTAGAGCTAAGTAGAAAAATAAGCACGTCTATTAACACAAGGCAACAAAAAACAGTGCTTATAACCTCTTGATGAGCGAATAGTTATGTGCTTTTTGTACTAAAATAAAAAGACACGGGTCTAAACGTGACATTAAAGACTGAGTTACATTATGTACTCACGGCTTGAGGTTTCGGCTGCTATGCTATGGAACGCCAAAGCTTAAAATCTTAAAAGTGCCTATTGTATTTTCCATTTCACAAATTCTGCAAACCGACAATTTCCAAGTTTAGTGAGCATCGTCAAATTAATTTCTTAAGTCTAACTTTCGGACCTTTTCAATAGTACGGGACTATTCCCACCTCTCGTTCCCCCTACTGCAACTCCCGTGTAGCCAGGATCTACAGCTTGACCGCCATAAAAGCCCAACCAATGAAGGTCAAGTTTGTCCCGGGGGAAAGTTAAACTGTCATTGGACCGCGAAGAACATAGGAGGAGTTCGAAATTAAGGTTCGACTTCCCTCCATTGCAAAGCGGATGACAGGTGACAAACAAAGGTTTAAAAACCTTTAAGAAAAGATATGCACCACGGACAATAAATATCAATTTAGGGGGCCTATCTTATAAGCAATAATTAGCAACTACCTGCCAATAATATTTTTCACAAAATCACTTAAAAGCACGGAACTTTTCAATAGTAGGTAGTTGTTTTGATTATTAGCTTATTTACTCAAGGAATATAAGTGCCTACCCTTCCCCAGATCCCCTTTCCCCTGGTAATAAACACTATATTCTATTGCCAACTTACAAACTTTCTTTCATTATCATGCACAAAAATAACTTCCCTATAAATTGCACTTCCCTTTGTCCTTGACTCACTTACGCTTGTTTATGTTGATCCTCAAAGAACTACGGGCGATATTACCCTCTTTTGTTTTTAGAGGGATCTTAGACCTTATGTGCTTGTGTTAAGAGCGAATGAAGGAGGAACGAGGTGTGCATTTCAATAAGCATGCTGTTGCGATTCAGAGCACGTGCACCGACGACATGAGAAGTAATGGCTGGAGGAAGGGGGAAGTGTGAGGGGGAGGGGGGTTGAGGTAAAGCAGGGTACTCATCTAGCCGTGTAGCATGTAATGTATCAGATACTGTATCAAGTGAGTACAGTCACGGAATGAAAAGGTTCGTCAGTTTTCAAATTGATTCCTTATCTTTAACTGTTCGTCAGTAAAGTTCAAAATTATTCAGATCAAAGTTGTTTGACGATTTATCTTGTCAAGAAGATTATTATGATTGATAAACTAAAACCTTCTTGTTGGTTCAACATTGCCATTATTATTTTTATTAAATAAAATAAAAAACTATTGTCAATTGGTCAATGTCATCATTGCATTGGACTGATGGGATAGAAAAATAAACAAGCAAAACCTTATTCCAATTACCAAACGTCATATTTATTTAAATGTTAGCAGCACTGTTTCTTGCACTGTTATGTTGGCAGGTTTGACTCTTACAGTACCTAGTGCAAGCGAAAACCGACACTAAGGTGACGAACCTTTTCATTCCGCGACTGTACAAAGGCACGAGCCCGCTGCGAGCTGCTCGCGCGTGGTTCGCAGGGAGATCGCAGCAACCCACCGACTGGCGGTATCCCTGCCAGCACAAAGGCGGCTCGCAGTAGGATCCAGGATCTCGCAGCCAGATACGCAATGACCGTGGACGAGCCGTACTCACTTGCAGGTTGGTTACGTTACATGTTACGTTACGTGCTACATGGCAGGTGAGTACCCTGCCTAAGGTGCCTTAATGTTCGAGATACTTGCAAATGATTGATTGGCTTTGGACAGGAAGGCGATGCGGGTCCGTAGAGTTTGCGTTCAGGAATGGCGTTCAGATCGAATCGAGTTTGTACATCAGTCACATAGCGGTTTATTTATAGCTTCATTGGGCATAGGCCTTTTACTTGCAGAACTTTCCCAAGTGGGAATAGGTGTCAGGTTATTTGTAATGTCTGAATTCTTATATGTTGTACCTAATATCTACTACAGACTTACGCATATACAAAAAAACAAAGTGGTTTATGTCAAACTCTACTAAATGGAGTAGGTAATTGAAGATAAACTGATTGGATAAGTAGAGGTATAAAAGGGCTATTTTCCTATTTTTGGAATGAGTCTCTCCCGTTACTAAACCCTTATCAATCAAGTGATAGGTAGTAAATACTCAATCGCTTAATTTATTCTCAACTAGCTGACCCGGCGAACTTTGTTCCGCCTTAATGGCAATAAATAAGCAGACTTTTTTTTACTTTGAACGGGATAAAAACTACCTCCCTGACAATTTTCAGCTAAATCGGTTCAGTCGTTCTTGAGTTATAAGTGGAGTAACTAACACGACTTTCATTTATATATATGTTACGGTGAAAGTGATAAATTGAAAATTATGAATAATCGTCGGTTATTATGAATAATTACCGACAGGCGAGGTAAAAGTGATAAATTAATCACATTTATCAGTGATTATTTCATAATGTAACCTTAATACTAACAAATATCATAAAAGAGAACACCGGCTCGTGTACAGCGCTCATGTAGAGCCTCACATTTTGAACGTTTTGATATCATATATTAATATAATTTGGCAAAATTAGTTTGGACTGTTTCTTGCGTTACATTATTTTGCCATAATGCCTATAACACATTGTTTTGATTTAAAGTAAAAAATAGGTTAAGGTGCGGCGGGGGTGGCCCTTGGGCCACCCCTAAGCCGCCTATTTAGTTTTATACAGACATAAATGACCTCATATTAATCACATTTACAAAATCATGCGGTAATTATTCATAATAACCGGCGATTATTAATAATTTTCACATTTATCACTTTGACCGTAACTGTCACGGTTATTAGCTTTAGAGCCATGACATGATTAGAATTTTAGTTAATAGTTAGATAAATAAAAGATAGATTTGGTTAACAAGTAATTTATTTAGGAGAAAGTAGCAAGAGACCTTAAGGGTGTGGGTTACGAGCAAACTATCGTATCGCACGAGATTCGTCACCGGTGGTAGTATATTCAAACCACTGTCCTCGCTAGCATTGATGGTTATGTGGTTTGGTTCCTCGAGTTGGTAGGCCCGCAGAGTCGTCGACGCGCCGGACGGCTAGGGCCGTACGCACTGTGGTGTAGGGCCACTTAGAGTGTGCGCACGGGCCGTCCGACACGGCAGGCAGCTCTGCCGGGTTGAAGAGCCAGGTGGTAGGATCGGCAGTGGTGACCATGCATGGTGTAGTAGGTAGAAGAAGATGAAGGTGGAGATGAAGGTGAGGGCGAACGTGAACCCTGCAAATCAAAGCGGACACTAAAGCAGTTGCTAGCTTTTGTCCGTTTGACTGCGACATCAAAATACTAGCGAAGCAGATGGAATGATTTTGGTAATAAATGGTGATGTAATGATGTGGCAGTCAAACAGAATTACAGTAGGTGCAGAGAAAGTGATTGCAAAGTGAAGTAGGCAAAAATATTAAATTACGTAGGTAGAAAATAATTTAGCATATCATCTATGTAGGCAATTAATTTGTAAAACAATATAGGTAGGCAATAATTTAGAATAATTAGGACAAGTAGAATAAGATTAGAATAGTTCAATTTAGTAAATTAAATAGATTTTAGAAAGTGTCGTTACAGTACGACCAAGGTCATGTAAGGTCATGACGTGTCGATGTCATTTCATAAAATATTGATTTTATTATGTAGTAAGATATAAAATATTACGAGTAACAAATTGTAGAAACAGTTAAAATTACGAAATGACATCGTCCAGATACACTGAGCACATGGATTGCACACCTGGAGAACAAAATGGCGGCTAGGTACTTACATTTAGCACAAGTATAAAATCTAGGCATTAAAAATACTTTTGCAACACTCACCCGGTAGCGGGGTTCACCAATACGCGATTACATATTTAGTTTTTAGAACATTACGTAAATCGCGGGTCCGGCGGTGACGGACAGCGATACGTCCGTGCTCAATAACGCTCTGGCTCGGACTTAATAAATTTACATTCGTTTTGTAGAATAGCTCAAATACTAATAATACAATGCAAATAAAACATACCTTAACGACCTGGTTTTTCTTGTGTTGGAAAATAACTGAAAAAGAAGTGAAAAAAGTAATGTATTTTTCTAATTAAATCCATTCTTACTCCCATAAAATGTATGAAACTTGTGTCTGCTTTCTTCTTCTACTAATAGATAATTTTATTGGCTATCGCATGATATAAAATATTTGCCTATTAATGTTAAGCTACCCACGCTTTCACTTGTTTTTTAAAGAAGAGGTGTAAACTAAAAATTAAAAACTTAAATCGATGTAATTTTTCGAAAAATGGGTCAGGCCCCAAATTGGAAGTATTTTCATCGATAAAATTGTCCATAGATTACGCCCTTAAAGTTTGATCACTACATGCCGGACACACTGTATAGATAACAACTACTACCAGTACCTAAATCAAACCTTTATTATAATTTTGAACGACTTTTTTATTCTCTCAAAAAGCGCCATCTTTCCAAGCGTCGATCCAACGAGTAGGTACCCATGAAAGCCTTCGGAAGTTCCGTACCGTCTGCTGTACTATGCCACTAAGTGAATCGTCCGACAGAATATAGATGTCACTTTATCAGTGGGTTGAACCTAATAAATGATTAAAGAACAAACAAGCATAAAGATTATAAAAAAAAGTGTTAGGTAAATCAATTTCATCGCAGTCAGAATTTACCTCAAGACATTCCCCCGATTCTGAATTTTCTTTCGCTACCAATGAATAGCGTAATAAACTATGTATTTCGACAGTTCATAGTGACGAAAAATCTAGAGAATTGTATGACATCAATATAATTCAGTAGTACCTACACTAGAAAGTGTTTTATTTTAATAACATTTTTTTTAATGAATTCGTGACAACATAATCTTTATTACACACACTAATACCCACGTAAATCACGTTTTAATTTACGCTAGGTCCTTTCGATACGATCACATTATTATTGATTTGTCTGCTAAAGTCTCTTTCAACTCATTTGCCTACTTTATTGTAAGTGAAAATTCTTAAGTATAGCAATGACAGTGAAATTTTTCATAGTGGGCATATTGATATGGGTATTGAAGATATGGTGGAGCAACAGACATAAAAGAAAATTAGCTAAAACTATGGGAAATAGCCTGAAAAGTTGGCCAATTATTGGTCATGCGCATTATTTCCTTGGATCTAACGCAGGTATGAAGAATCAAGTGGGTAACATATTTCCAAATATTTGAGCTGCAGCTGTCAAACATAGAAAAGATAAATTCAACAATCGTTAAAAAGTTATAAGATCAAGAGAATCGACAGCACTAAAAAGGCGAATGACAAGCTAAAATGTAATTTCACCCTTTATTTTTACAGATCGAATGAAATCAATCCATGAAATTGGAAATGAAAGCATCAAGAGTGGAGGAGCAACCTGCATTTGGCTTATGAATAAATTGATCGTTAGTAAGTCATCGCTTCATTTTACCATGTAACCATGTTATTTTATTGAATTGTAAAAAAAATATGAACTGCCGAAGACTTCTTTGTCGCCCTTTAACAATATTGCGAGAGCTGGAAAACGTAGTGTGGGCAGGCCTCCCACTAGATGGACCGACGATCTGTTGAAGGTCGCGGGAAGTACATGGATGCAGGCAGCACAGGACCGGTAGTTGTGAAAATCCTTGGAGGAGGCCTTTGTTCAGCAGTGGATGTCATTTGGTTGAAACGAACGAACGAAACAAAAGCTTGTGCAATTTATTGAAAATATGTCAAAGCGACGTGTGTTAATCATAATATGCAAAAAATAGGCAAATAGGTAATGTCTAACAACGCGGAGCTTTTGTGTAACATGTCATTGAATTTGTTTGCAGTGATGGCCGACCCGGTTGACGCCGATTTCGTACTCAAAACGTTCTTGAGCAAAGACGATGCTGTCGATGTGACCCGTAATCTAATCGGATATGGCAGTCTTTTTGCACCAGGTAGCAGTTCAAAAATATTTTTAAAAATTTTAGCAACAATTTCTCATTACCTTACGTTTTCATGTTTAATCAATCTCTGGCTGCTGCAATACAGGCCTGCAAGCCTAGTGCAGGAGCCGCTGTTAATCTCAAATTAGATTATGAAACCACGGGCAAAAGCTAGCATCATAACTAACTATATGCCATCCTATTCGACTACTAATGTCGTCTTTTGGTATAAAGGTCTTCAGAAACGTCTATATTCTTCTAGAAGCTCTTATATTTTTGTATTTACAACCCTTTCAGTATCAATATGGCGTCCCAGGCGGAAAATCCTCGTTCCTCACTTCAACTTCAAAAGGCTAATAGAATTCGTGATCGTCCACTCCAGACTGAGCTGGGTGATGGTGGAGAAACTGAAGCCCAACGTTGGGACTGGTGCCTTCTCTCTGTGGGACTACATTACTAACTATACTATGGATGCTATTGGTGGTATGTAACTTGGCAGTTGTTATTTTGGGGCAGCCAATGTCGTGTGATTACAGCAGAGTATAATAGCACTCCTTCTCTTATTTATTTATTGAGTGTACAATATGAGATACAGTGACAAACATACCTAAAAAAATTTTGTATGTTGCTGCTACAAAAACTATCATCACAGCATGGATAACCCATATCCCTTGAAAGTCGTGAAAGGATTTATCAAAAATTTTAGCATAAAGAATTGTATCTCAAACTAAGATGACTTAGAAATAATTATGCGAGCAACAGAAATCTGCGAGATAAAGAATTCCCTAATCTATCTGGCTAATGAGGGATTGTAGGCCAAACTGGCAAGTTATAGAGAGCTTCGCTCTTAGTAGAAACTAAATGGCCTGATGATGGTTTTTTTTATGCTAGACAAGGCAGGTATTTGACCGCAATCGCACCTGGTGTTAGGTGAGATGCAGTCTAGGATGATACATAATCTGCCCTGTAAGTGCCTATTCACTCTCGCCTTGAAAACGCCCGAATTATAGTGTTCAGGAAATACAACAGCAGGCAGCGAATTCCAGTCCCTAGCTGTTCGCATTATAAATGAGGTGATGAGTAGTTAATTATTGTACTTAGAAATTTCCACGTGATATTACAGCTTCACTTGGGTGACACATATTGGTTATGCCAATGCCAATATCGGCAATCGGACATAGTAACCCTTGCGCTTCTTACAAGTCTTAATTACGAACTATGAATTCTCACACAGAAATTGTCTTCGGCATAAACTTGGATGCCCAGAAAAACAGCAACCACCCTTTCCCGAAGGCCTTCGAGGAGCACAGCGCATTTCAAGGAGCCAGAGTCCTTCAGCCGTGGCTTCAGAACGACTACCTTTATCAACTGTGGCCATGCAGCTCCGCGTATTACAGGTTAAGCAACTTTATGAAAAATTTCGTTAGTGAAGTAAGTATTTATAGGTAATTCCTTTCAGATTGTACTTATTATAAGAGGCATCATTGGATTCTACCTTAAATAAATTGTGATAGGAGTGAATTTGCAACCGATATGAATATTCTTATGTGCTATTAACTCTACCCTACTGGAGAATTTATGTTTTTCTTTAAGTTCTAATAATAATTTACATTTTATACTTTTTATTTAAATATTGAGAGCATGACTTACGTTAAGCTTTCCTATTTTTCTGTATTTAAGCTTGTTCTTGAAAAAAAGAAGATATTTACACTCAGGAAGAACGAAGATGAAGTAGAAGATTATTTATGTAAGTATTCTAATGTATTTAACCCCTTTTAAGTCGGACAAAGTTTTTTACACTTTAGTAACAAAATTGATATTCCAGATGCAAAAGACGATCGACCAAAGGCGATGCTAGAATCTTTCATCGAGAGAGCAGAGTTTACTGATGTAGAAATGAACGAAGAGATTCTGGTGCTAGTTTTGGCTGGGACTGACACGTCGGCAGTGGGCCTTGCCTTTGCCGTGTCGCTGTTGGCTCGACATCAAGATGTGCAGGACAAGTTGTATCTTGAGTAAGTGTTCTCACAGACAGTGTAGTATAATTGAAATATCTCAAAGGATATTCAATGAAAGCTAATTTAATGCACTCATACTGAAATACGCTGAAAATCAGTTTCGAGACAAGCCCTGGCGCGATCTTGATGTATGCTGAGCTTGTGTATCTCTTTCATTATGTACTTATGTTTTGCCTGCTTGTATACCATTCCTTCAAATAAAAAAATCATAGGTAGTAACCTACTTGACGATCATTGCAATCGAAATTTATGTTCTAGACTAAAAGAGTTCTACGGTGACTCGAGCAGACCAGTGATGGGAGAAGATCTGCCACATTTAAAGTACCTCGAAGCTGTGATCAAGGAAACCCTGAGGCTGTATCCTTCTGTGCCCTTGATCGCGAGGAAAATCGATCAGCATGTTACACTCCGTTAGTATTGATTTTATTGGTTATAACTTACGATTTCCACGCGTACGATGTCACGAGCAAGTTTGAATATTTTTTCCCGTTTTCGCAAAATTTTTCATTGCTTCTATTTTTTTTTTAAGTTTAATAGTAATTGGTTATTGCACAAATTACTAATACTCCCGTTAGCCCCTCGTAATTTATGCTTATGTCACGAGTGAACTCACTACAATAGTCGAGCGGCGGCGAGGATCGAACCCGCGTTCCCCGGATCACGAGTCGGCCAGTCTTGGTCGGCCAGTGGTTTTAATTGCTTCGATTCTATTGGTCATAGCGTGATGGTACATAGCCTATCATAGGCTATAGGCCCTATAGCCATAGCTATTGCCTTTACTAGTAATACACGAGTTAGAGAGGTATATTATATGCTAGTAAGTAAGTATTAGATAGAAGTTATTAATTTTATTGATACAAGTAAACACTTCAATTTTATCATTAAGTAAACCTTACTGGAATGAGAACATACAGCTTCTTCATATCGTGTCGACAACAAACCTACACAGTGTCAGCCCAAAACTCCGCTACAAGAGTGTCGTTGCCAGCAGCATTCATTAAATCCTCCTGAGTGCAGTTGCTCGGGAACTCAGGGCACGACATCATGTGCTTCATCGACTGATATAACATACAGCTAGTAACTGTTTACTAAAATATGCATATTACTAATGACGTATGATAACTATCATAAACCCATAAAATACTAGTTTATTACCTACTATTACTAGTACACGATGTTTTTTCCTCGTCGGTAATTTAGTAGAATAACATTTAGCAATTAACTCCTAACCTGCGTCGCATCAGCAAAAAATCTGCCACATACCTACCTACGTGGTCAGTACCTACAGACAGCACATCAAGCTTTACACTAAGCTGTAGGCCTGTAGGTTAGAAGCTATTTCGCAACAAAAATGTACATTTGATGTACTGCAGTCTGTACTTCTGAACGAGCATTTTCAAGGTAACATTGCCAGTAAATATTACAATTATTGATGTTCGTTTAAATACCTTGATTTGGTTCTAAATAGTTTGTATTAATCCTTTGCGCAATCCCTTTTCAATCATAATATTAATAAGTACCACCAGTAGTCAAAATTGAATAAAATATTTTTGATTTGATTTGTCATCGTCACCTTCATCAGGACATTCAGTTTCTACAGGAGGACAACCCTCTCTAATTTACTAGAGACAAATGGAGATTTGACCTACTCGCAAAATCCCCAAGCTGACCAAAAGAGCTGGGGAGACAGTATATTCGCATAATCTCCCACACATTTTCCACAATTTGCTTGTTGTTGTACACAGGGGCATTAACTGTCTGTTTTTAATAAATTCTACGAAAACATTCAAGGTAAACAATTCCGTCATTTATGATGTTCAATAGCTTTACCTATTAATGCTTAACGTACAATAATGGTGCTAACTATGACTCTAACTACTAAGTTTGACGTAAATGTATTTAACAGTTACTGCGAAAAACAGGTTAAAATAAATCTTGATAACAGTCGGAAGAAACATTAAATTTTAATAATCGTTTCTTCCGAATTCTCACATCTCTCAATTATAATAATATTCGCATTTATAATATAAGTAAGATTACTACTACAAATGACGCTTAATGGATATAAAAAGAAAAGAGTCTTAAAGGTTATTACAATGGATTTAATGAATAAAATGAATGAAATTGAGCTTTAGAAAAGCTTTTTACATTCTAAAATTTGGTATGTGACTCTGTGCTGGAAAAATCAGTAAAGCAATTTCAGTTTCGATTGTGTTTTTATCATCAAGCAGTTGCCAGCGTTTGTTCGTTCTTGAAAGGCTCCTGCACTAATCTTCACTTTATCTTTTTATTGCACGATTAGTGTAATTTTGCGATTTTTCGACCTTTTACGTCTTAAGATAAGTGTCAAAGACCTGCCTTGTCATGCATAAAAAAGCAGGGATTTTGAGCAATTTTATTTTGAAAGTAAATACCTACTACTGTATTAGTCGCTGACGGCTGCTAATATTTTATAATCATTTTTTTCTTACAGCGTCCGGTAGAAACCTGATTCCAGGGATAGGGGTATACATAAACCTGTGGTCGATTCACAGGAACCCCAGATACTGGGGGTCTGACGCCGAGGTGTACAGGCCAGAGCGTTTTCTAGAAGGACAAGAAATACACCCAACTGCCTATATGCCTTTCAGTCGGGGTCCTAGGAATTGCATTGGTAAGAATACCAATCGGATTGGATTTGTTTGACTTTACAGACTTTTAATCGACTGACAGTTGGCGCACAACTCGTGGCACTTAATAACATTACTTTCCAGGGTTTCAGTATGCAACGATGTCCATCAAAACTGCTCTGATAAACCTAGTGCTGAGCTTCAAGTTCGCGGCGCCCTCTGACAGCGAGAGCAAGAATCTAAAAGTCAAATACGACATCATGTTGAAGCACGTTGACAACTTCANGTCCGTGAGCACGTAGAATTTTGTCCGATGACCCCAAGCTACCCATCCTTATCGCTCGCGCGTAATTATGTTGCTGTCGCGACTGTGCGACGCGTGCCCGCAGTGAGTGTGCGAGCGCGACAGCAACATAATTACGCGCGAGCGATAAGGATGGGTAGCTTGGGGTCATCGGACAAAATTCTACGTGCTCACGGACTAGACTAGAGCAGTTCGCCCTGGTTTTGACGGCGGATTTAACAATCATAAATAAATACCACCAAATATCCCGAAATGTATTGCTGCTTTTTTATTAAAGGGGTCCTTAAAATTGTGATTGATTTCCTAAGGGATTCGTGGACTTTTAACGCTGGGCTAAAATTATTCATGTATTTCAAGCAAATTGTAAACAAAAATGTTGCGTTTCCAAATAAATAAAATAGATAGTTTAAGATGTAATACCATGGGATAGATTTAATTAAGAACCAGTAACATTAACTACAGTTTTGACCTTATTATTGCGTAAGTGGGTCAGATTTACTGATCACCATGGTCATTGAAACTGGTTTGTACAAAATTGTGTATTTTATGTAAATGACGTCACAAAACACGACCGATCGACCGACAACGTCATGAAGGTAGCACTAGCAAGGCGCTAGATGCAGGCTGCTACCATTGGTATCAATCATATGGAAATCATTTGGGGGAGGTCTACGTTCAGCAGTGGACTGCTGACAGTCCTATGGCTGAAATGATGATGGTGATGATGATGATGTCTTACACTTACAGCAATCCTATTGGACATTCATGATTGGTTTATCTGAAGGCGTCACCTTTATTTTATACGAATGTTAGTTACAAAAATTAATTGGAATGTTTTAAATATTAGTGACTATTTTAATAAAGAGTCAGAATTAATATATTTTTCCTTCTTCCATCCGTTACACGAAGTTACAACCACGGTACCAACCGCCCTAGTACCCACAGAAACCATGTGTTTATAGTTCGACAGCAGCGACGAAAACGAATTTTTTATATTAAAACATTCTAGTTACAATTAAATTTAAATTTTAAAAACATGATAATTGATTTTATTTATTTAATGAATAAATTGTTTTTATTTTTTTATTCGGGATTTTCTTGCGCTGCTTTTTCTCAGCAGTGGCCCACAGAAGTAGAGATAGGATTTAAATGAGGCGTGTAAAAGCGCTTTCGAAAAGCATAATTGCAAAAATAAATTGCTTTTTTTACTTTTCATAGGTAATAGTCTATACCAAAAATTCCCAACCGGAAGGGGCGCGGCGTAAAGAAATGTCAAGGAGGGCGTAATAGGTACGTTTGCATTTCCAAAAAAAACTATTTAACTCATAGGTAAAATATTATAAATCTGTCAAATTCTATACAATAAACACCAGTAATCGTTAGTTATAGTCGAACTTAGGTAGTGCAACTCAGCCTTATTCTTCCGCGTGACGGTAAGCAGGTCCTTCCTCTTTTCTATTCTTTATGAATAGCATTACTTTTTAAGACAAAACATGTTTATACTTACAATATTTCAACGTAGACCTCCTAACCGTTTAGACGTGGCGGAGGTCTCAATCATCTATGTCAAGGTTATCAGTTGGAAGCTTTACTTGAATAATTTTTATTTTTACTTTTGTGTACGTGACTATTGCCCTAGTTTTTTAGAACAAAAGTTGTTATAACAGTTTAAAAATTAGAAAATATGCTAGCTCAAATATTTTTAGTGTCGGCATTTATATGGATGGCAATGTTGTGGTGGCAGAACAGGGGGAAAAGGGATTTGTGCAAATACATCAAATCTGATATACCTTGCTACCCATTCATTGGAATGGCATACAAGTTTGCTGGAAGCAATGAAGGTAAGTCCTTAAATTTTAATATTTTAAATTAAATAGTATCAGTTTAAGAAGTATTAAAGGCAGATAAGGCAATTAATATTAAATATCACAAGCTACATTGTACTGTGTTTTATAAACTCCCCTAGTTGACTGAAGGAGGTTTTTGCCATTGATAAGACCGCATAAATGGCTGCTCTTTGTGTGGCCGTGGTTTTTTAGAACAGTTGATCTCCCATAAAATGGCAAACTTAAATGTACTTTTAAGTGTAGTACCATAGCCAACTGCAAACGGGAATAGAATCCGGACTAATTCCGGAATGAGGAAAGTTTAAATTTTCCGAAGATAATTACAGGATGATTTTTGTATCAGTGTCAAATATAATATGTATTAGGAGCGACTCAGAATCAGTAACTTAATCGATTAAAGTAAGGAAAAAAAACATATTTTAATTATTCTTATTCGCTGCCCGCGGTTTCGAAATTGACTCACGTGGATAATTGCTTCGATCATAGAAAAATACATACACACAGTTAAAAACTGCAAAGCTTAATAAACATAATGGTGAGCGAAAATAAGCAGTAACCTTTAAAACTTAAGATATGGGAATTAGACTTTTTAGATTAAAAATAATTAAGATAAAGTTCTATAGTTAATTATTGTTCTAAAGAGCTTATAAAAAAAAATATACTGATAACAAAGTCAGCCTGTATGTATTTACTTTCTATGAAACAATTTTATGAATGAAACTTGTATTTGTATTCTGTTGCTGTATCAATAAATATACCTACCTACCTTTTCGTAGCTTAAGCAGACCATTTACTTAAATTTGTTGTTGTCTTCTTTTTTTAGACAAGATGAAAACAGTGATGGACATTGGTAGAGAAGCCATTAAACACAATGGCTGGACACACTTGTGGCTTGGAATGCAGTTATTTGCAGGTGGGAAACTTTTAATTTTGACCGAAATTTGTACTACAGCATGCACATAACATACGATTAAAAAGGAACACCTATAGAAAATATTCAAACTCGAGAAACCGTCATGGCTCGCAGAATTGCCAAACTTCAGTTTGCAAGAGAAAAAGTTCTCAAGTGGCGACCACGGGCCGGACTACGTAGTCCCAGTGACCTGACGACCTGATGAAAGCCACAAGCAGCGCAGGACATTTTTCTTTGTGAAAATTATTGGGGTAGAGCCTTTTGTCCCGTTGTAAACTTTTTTATTGTAACTAGCGGCCTCGCGACTTCGTACGCGTGGACCACGTTTTACCCCCTTAGGAGTGGAGTTTCGTAAAATCCGTTCTTAGCGGATGTCTAACACTTAAATAAGGAACCTACCTGCCAAACTTCAATATAGATAAAGAAACGAAATATCGTATTCTCTATGTTGTTTAAACTTTAACTATTTTTTGCAGTGGCCTGTGATCCCGCTGAAGTAGAATTTGTTGTCAAGACTTATCTTGAGAAAGACGACGTCCTCAAATTCACGCAGATGCTCATAGGCAACGGCAGCATCTTTGCCTCAGGTTGGTAAAAATATGGAACTTTAAAACAGTCATGCTTCAACCACACAAATGTGAGCAGATCGCCATCGCGGCGCGATCACGGAGCGATCATAGGGAAATGACAGGTCGCGTGAACTGACATGGGTCTCGCGACCTGTCATTGGCCTTTGATCGCGCCGGCAATGGCAATCTGCACGCGTTTTAGTCAGTCAGTCAGTGACCTGTCGCTATTATACATACACATAGATGACGATTGTTGACTGACTAAAAATTTAAAATAAATTCTAATGTTGTTTGTGTTGCGCACTATTTGTTGTTGATGTTGTTCCTTACTGTAAACTCTATCAACATAATAATTAGTGCGAATGTGTGAAGTAGTTAACAGACGCTGTGAAGTTAGTGCTAATAAACATGGATATTTACGCAACCGTGACCCTGAGTATAAATCAAAGCTCTTCCGGTCTTTGCATTCCAGTTGTGTTATGTTTGTTATGTAAACAATGAATAAAAAAACAAAGTACCAGTTTATCTGTCAGTTACCTGCTATCAGGGACTTTATCAGCAAGTTGAAAAACCTCTAATATTTCAGTGCCAATATGGAAGCCGCGCCGCAAGGTTCTGGCGCCGACCTTCGCACCGAGGAAGCTCAATCAGTATATGCACGTGTTCCAAGAACAAGGAGCCGTGATGGTGGATGAACTCCGCAAGGTGGCTGATAAGGGCAGCTTCTCGATTTGGAAGTTCATGACGACGTACACTATGGACTCTATTTGTGGTAAATAAAGCTCATTTTTAATATTTAAATTATTTGGAAGTCATTTTAGGCCGTTTTCTGACTTGTCGGCGCGGCAGCGGCACGATATCAGCACGCTCGGCATACGTATATTGAGTCAAGTTAGAAAACGGACTTAGGTTCATTATGGACTATTTAACCCGAATCCTAAAGTCACAAAAATAATGATTGCTACTTTGGACATTCGTGGGTTCAGGTGGGATGTTGACACAACAACTGGAGAATTGGTATCGATGAAAATTAATGGTGGTTAATAAGGCATTTACGAACCATTTTTCTTCTGATGAAAAGAAACAGATATTGTCTCTATGTATTTTATCTAAGTAATGTAGAGACAACAAAGCGTATTTAATAAGTAGTACTATCCGTTCGCTTTAAGTTTGCCGCTGGCGATATGACGTCACTCGAAATGAAGCGTCTATAACTTAACAAACTAATTTAAAATATTATTTATTTATTATTATTGATAAAAATTGTGTATTTGCGTAAAATAAGACACATTAATTGCGTTTAATCACTAACTAATTGCGTTTAATCGCGGTTGGGAGAGGGAACGCACATTCCACGGACCGGCAAACTTAGCGCGAACGGGTAGTAGGTGTTACGTTACTTACGTTAGATACTCAACGAAAGTTCGAAGAAAGTGATAGAAGGCAATAAAATCAAGATGGTGTATTACTTTTTCTTTTTTTGGGACTAGAAGCGTAGTGTAAAATGTTCAAGGACATTTATCTAATTTATTTATTATTTTCAGAAACTACACTTGGTTGCAAATTGGGCGTCCAGAGGCAAGGAGACCACCCCTTCCTGCAAAATTTGGCAGAACTGGCCGAACTAATAGCCAAGCGCATGCTGTCGCCTTGGCTGCACTTTGACTTCTCCTTCAAGCTCACCGGCCATTACGATCGGTGTATGAGATATATTAATGCCATCACTGACTTTGTATCTAAGGTGAATAGTGCCCATGATTTTTTTAAACTACATCTATAAAAACGAAAGGTCACTGACTGACTGACTCATGTCTCACTCACTCATCACGAAATCTCAGAAACTACATGTGCTAGGAGTCTCAAATTTTGCATGGAGGTTGCTTTTAGAACTTAGGTGCTCAGTAAGACGGGATTTTGCAAAATTCAACCCCTAAGGGGTTAAAACGGGATCCACGCGTACGAAGTCGCGGGAGGCCGCTAGTTCTGTACTTTAGCTAAAGTGCCCATGAATTTTAAATCTGTCTTAGCATGTTAGATGGGATCGATTTGTGTTTATATCACGTATTGCACTATTGCATGCCCATTAGGAGCAATCTCATCATTTCATTTTAGGGTCGGTTTAGACCAAACGTGCGAAAGCTCATTCTCTAGCAAATTTCTTGTATGTAAACAGATACAAAGCATTCTTTCGTTGTTGTACCTTTTTTGCAAAAATTATAAGAATGCTCGCATATTATGCTCTAGAATCCTAGTTCTCGGGGTGGTTGATATTCACGTGGTGTAAACGGTAAAACGTTCTGTTTACACTAAAAATCAAGAATGAATGCTGTACTCTGATTCTAGTTCTTTGTTTGTTTAGTCTAAACCCACCTCATGAAATTATTCTTAGTAAGTGCCTAGATGCGGTGACGTGGTCAGTAAAGCTGACACCATTTCTCAATTGTTTGCCAGAAAACATGACAGACGGCTGACCTTGTCGGCAACCCACAATCGCACACTTAAATCTGTTAGAAACATTAAATGACTAGGTATTCTACAGTATAAAAGAGACATTATTATGAATACAAAGACCTTAATGCTTGCAATGAAAAATATAAACTTTTTCATGTTAATGTATTTAATGAAAAATGAAACTAATAAACGTGTGTGCAAGCTGACCTTTGGAGTCTACAAATGAATAATTAATTCAAAGAGATTTTAAGTGAGATACAAGATTGTTACTTTTCTTATAATCATTGGAGCCTGTTATACCAAAATACGAGTTCAGTTTAGGTTGTGCGATTTGGAAAGGAACCTTACGTTTAATGATAATTTTCTTTACATAATAAATATAAAACATGAATTTTCCGATTTCAGATAATAAAATCAAGGAGGGCTGCGCTGAAGAAAAATAATAATACGAGTATAAGCGATGGTAGGTGCATTAATTCAATGAAATATGTATTTAAATTAATAATACCTAATACTTTTTTATGAATGAGACTTTTTTTTTAAGTTATAATAAGGGATAAAAATTTTGCCATCCATTCCAACTGTGAACCCAGAACATGACCCTGGTATTCTGCGGAAGTCATTGCTGTTGTAAAGAACGTCTTTAATTACAAACAAAAAAGTACAAAACAAAAGTATAAAAAAGGCAGAGGCAGGGGAGAAACCAATTTATGATAGCTGACTCTCCACTCTAGATCTCAGCTACACAGGAATTGCAGCAAATGAAAAGTGAGCTAAGTTCCGTTTCTGTATCTGACTATCCTTTCAGAGTATACTCCAAAACCATTCTTGGACCTACTGATCGAATCGTCTGGTGGCGCGGAACACGGTTACACCGACAGGGAGTTGCTGGAAGAGTCTCTCGTGATGCTGATTGCCGGCAATGACACTTCAGCAGTGGGGGCTTCGTTCGTAACCGTCATGCTGTCGCAGCACCTTGATATGCAGGAGAAGATTTATAAAGAGTACGTATACAGGACTATTAATAATTCCCACCTCTCGTTCCCACCGCTGCAACTCCTGTGTAGCCAGGACCTACAGCTTGACCGCCAATAAGAACCCAACCAATAATCCACTTACAGAGAAAATACAAAGACAATTAATTACAACTAAATACAATATTACCAACTATTATGCACTACTCATATCGAGAATTAATCAAAGAGCGAATACAAGCTTGAAACTAATTTTATTGCAGAATACAGGAAGTATTCGGTGATTCGGACAGGCCAATCACAGCCGAGGACCTACCTCACCTAAAGTACTTGGAAGCCTTCATAAAGGAAACGCTTAGGCTGTACCCACCAGTACCAATCACGGCAAGGAAAGCAGACAAAGAATGCGTGACCCGTAAGTATCATATGACACAGACATACTGATTATCGCTGGTCCTCCTAGTGGTACATTCTAAGGCACATAGCGTATTTGTTCCTATTTTGGTCAAGATATTACAGGCTTTAATCAACTTGACTATTCGAAATAAAAATGATTCGGAGGACACATTAAAAGCAGTCGCATCAGTCCGATTTAACCGTGACCATAGTTAATTACAGGTTCATACAACAGAATGAAACTGACAGACATTTAGAAGCGTGCTATGTATTATTCACTAGTTTTTCACTGATATACTTTGCAATTTTATTAAGGAGCGGAATAAATTAAAATATTGGTTTTTGAAGATTGGTTGACGCATGAGTTTGCCAACTAATAATTTACGCACGTCAATACCGGGTGGAATCGATAAGTGATCTCACTCGATTATTTCTAAACTATACAAGACATCGAAAAACTGATATTACTGATCCTAAAAGTGGTTCACGAGCTCTATCAAACGGTATCAATAACAAGTTATAGAATAAATTGGATCTATCTGAAAATTTAATCCTACTAATATCCTTCCTACTAATATTATAAGTGCGAAAGTTTGTATGGATGTCTGGATGTTTGTTACTCTTTCACGCAAAAACTACTGAACGGATTTTGAAGAAACTTTACAGTATTATGTTTATAACCCAGAATAACATTATAGGTATAATTTTATGAAGATATGTGACAAACTAAATTTCACGCGGGTGAAGTAACGGGCAAAAGCTAGTATACCCATAATACTATCTAACTAACATTGATAGTACAGCTGCGGGCACAAAACTCATTCCCGGAGTGGGCGTGGTGATCCACATGTGGGCGATCCACCGCAACCCCCGCTACTGGGGTGCAGACGCCGAGGAGTTCAGGCCGGAGCGGTTCTTCGACAGCCCCCCGACCCACCCAGCTGCGTATATGCCGTTCAGCTACGGTTCAAGGAACTGCCTTGGTAAGGAATAAGGATCAAAGGCTTTTTATTCAGTACTTAGGCCCTTTCCAGGGCGCTTATAAAGGGGGACTTTGCAATCAGTATCAATTTTTTTTTTCAATAAGCTCTATAGAACTATTTAAGAATATAACTTTATCCTAAATATTTTTTATCGTGGTATTTTTCGCGAAAAATAATATATTGAAAATCTAATTCGCGGGTCCGCTGTCCATAATTATCTTATATTTTTAAAGTTGTTTCTATCATTTTGTTAAATGTTTTCTTTACGTAAATCGATTAAGTTACTGATTCTGAGTCGCTCCTAAAAATTTGGATACTGATTATAAAATCAGCCTGTATACCTCCCAAATAGCTTGCCCACCACTTCTGGACAATTATGGGCTGGTGCTGAGAAGACGTGACGGAAGAAACTCAGCTGTCCAAAGCCCAACGGGTTTTTATATCGGAGTATAGATCAGAAAGTGGAATATTATTGTAAGCGCCTGATTTATCAATCTCCGTTTGATGTTTGATGCACACATACGAGTATGCTATGACACAATTTAGAGAAAAGATCAACACGTACTCTAATCTGTAATTAAATAAATGTTATTGTTCGTTCACGCAAAAACTACTCATCGGATTTTGGAGATACCTAGCTACAGATAACTTTAATCGAACTTAGTCACGTAAAACTAAATGTACCTACCTTTCCGTAACAAACGCATTTTGCCAAATAGATGCTTTAGCCGACTTTTAGTTGGCCGATAGTTTGTTGGACCGATTCTAATTTGTATGAAGAATCGGTCGATACCGAATCGGTATAATGTGCGCACTTTCATACATCACCATACTGATCAACAGCCCAATCCAACTATCGGCCTAAAGTAATTAAGTATTCCATGATTTAATTTCAAACAATAACAATTTCGCTGTAAATGTTTGAACTGTAAGACATAAGAAATATGGGCCTAATACTATAATAAATTACATTCCAGGTTACCAGTACGCGATGATGTCTATGAAGACCATCATCACATCACTCGTGAGGGAGTACAAGGTCCTGCCCGCTTCAGGGACCAGTAGTAAGGAGCCTCTGCGATTACAATACGACGTCATGATGAAACATGTTGATAACTACGAAGTCAAACTGCAGACCAGAAGTAATTGAGGAGAAGGAATGAAGACAATAAAAAGAAGGAACAATGAAGACTCGAAGATACTCCACTAGGAGTTGTGGTCATGCATT
The DNA here is from genome assembly GCF_004193835.3 of Ostrinia furnacalis. NCBI lineage: Eukaryota > Metazoa > Arthropoda > Insecta > Lepidoptera > Crambidae > Ostrinia > Ostrinia furnacalis. The sequence goes on along the minus strand of NW_021131868.1, from coordinate 349,782 downwards.
AAACGGTTTGGTGATATAAAATGGTGATATCATAGATAGTTTTGAAAAAATGATGCTTTAATAAGTTAGTATTTTACAAGCCAAGAGCCGAGATCAATATAAAAAGCCTATTTAAATTTTTCAAGCAAAGATGCATGTGGTAAACAATTTAGTAGCTAGTACAGAACAATTATTATGGTGCATTTAAGTATAATATTTAAGTAGTAGATGCTTTAATTTTGAAAATAGCTAGATAGATAGTTAGGGAAGTACTCGTATTTTGTAAACTCAAGTACCTAAATGCATTAATGTATGATCGTTTCTTAAGGAATCTCAATGTTTACAATGAACACTATTGCATTTTCAGGAATATTTTTTTATGTGAAACATCACAATAAAATTGATGACATTTGGGTCAAATTGTTTTGTTATATTTATTTTTAGTACCAAAGTGAAAATAAAAACCGAGCCTTACTTAACTTGATTGATAAATTGTTATGAAAAACCCCTTTCTTAAAAAGGCTAACGCATCTGTTAGCCCTTCTACCGATAGTGATGTCAATTTTTTGGCTGTGGTTATAATAGTGACGGAGTTCAGTGAATACAGTGAAAACATATTATGACATTCAAAAACCTATGGTTTCGTTGCCACAATGTACGCGGGAGGTGCGATTTATTTGATGTAGAGTACATTAAATAAATCGCACCTCCCGCTACAAGCACTTTCAAACGTATGCATCCCCACTTCCCACCAATATTGACACCATTTAAAAGCCTAGTTCTAAACTTCATTTCATTAAAGGAAAGGTTTTTACACTTTTACCTTAAAAATGTGTCTTTCTAAGGATGGGGCACCATGATTGTGTCAGAAGAAAATCTTTAAAGTTCGCGTCGCGGAAGGTGCGATTTATTTGATGTTGAGTGTAGTTCAGTCGTGTTAAAGTTAATGTTGACTTTATTTTGTGACCATACATTTGTGGAGCTGGTGATGACGAAAATCGATCAAAGGTTTAATAAAGAAAAAAACACAAAATACACTTCCAGTTCCTTTAACTCGATATGGAACTATCTCGATAAAAAGTCGATAACCACGCATCCATGCGTGAATATGCAAACACCTATTTACAGCAAAAAACCACCACCTGTATCTGCGGTTATAGTAGTCATTAGGTATTACGAAATAGGGTTCAAATTGCTAGTTTCACTTGTGAACGTAACGATTTCCGTATGCTGGGAATCTCGTAGTTCCCGACTTAGACGAGTATGCTGTAGGTTGAAGCCAGGGGTTTAAAACTTGGAGCTTTCTTGTTTTTAGTAAAAACTCGAAACAATCGTTTATTTTCAGCAAATAAAAAAAACTCATACAACTCATTTAATTTTGCAAATAGGCTTTTAAAAAGCACTTTTACACGTCCCAGTATTAACCCTACCACTGCTTCGGGACAATAAAAGGGCCAGTGCTGAGAGGAAGCAGCGCAAGAAACTCAGTCACTATTGTCAGCCTCCTTTTCAAGGGTTAAAATAGTTGGTTAATGAACCCTTGTGTATATTTTTAACATAATATGTGCTCAGTCTTCTTCCCTTTACCTACTCTTTCCCATATTTTGCTTGCATCAAACCCGACAGAATTGGTTTCTAATGCTTTCAGAAAAACAGGATTTAATTCGGCAGGAAAGATGTTAATATGTGAGTGCAGGAGGCATTGTTATTATGTTGGCTACACCTTGAACCTTGTTAAACGCTTATGGGAACTCATAGGTTTGACATCACGGTTATTTAAGCAGTTTCAATAGCTGTTTATGGAACCTATGAGCTCAGAAAATAAAAGAAGACTATAATCGCAGCCTATCACAAGAAAATAAAGACCTAGATCCTAGATAATTACGCATGGAAAATACTCCTTCAGGACACATACTTATACATATCCCAAATTTTAATATACTCGAAGTTTTCCTCACCAACAGTTTGGGAAAACGTATCGGATGTTGCTGGGATAAAATGACGGAAAATTTCAGTCACCTTTGTCAACCTTTTGTGTGGAACTATAATAAATTAGAACAGCATATTTCAATTTATTTTTTGTACTTAATCTTGAGTTTCCGATATTTTCGGCACTGTTGCAAGCGCCATGGTCACGGAGTAAGTAACTGAGGAAACTTGCGGGTGAGATGTTATGGGCAGACATATTGGTCTACCCTCTTTCATGGTAGCATTCCTGTCAGTAATAATAATTATGTTAGTGACCATGAAAGTTTAAATCACTTATTTTTATTGTGCCTAGACTAGTAAATAGAAAAATATAAAATAGTGCAACGGATTCAGCACACCTGGCGCAGTTCAGGCGAGTTCAGTCAACCCTCGCGCTCCCGTCGGCGCGCGCGCACTCCTGCGCAGGACAGGCTGGCGCGAGCTCATCGTCAAAGGTAAGCTATATTTTAGCTATATTACATTATCTCTTACTAATTTTTCAAAAATATCCAGTTTTTTATAAGAGCGCTTTCACATTAGGGCGTTAGAAGCGCGACAGCAGCGCGGCAGCGGCGTTTTAGTAATGCGAAGGCATGCATCTGTCACATAGTATGACATTTTCGGCAGCGCGTCTGTCGCGCGTTTGTCGCGCTACTAAATCGCCTAAATGTGAAAACGCTCTAAGAGAGTGATTGTTCATGAGTTCACAAGTTATATTTACTGCATAAGATAGGAGCAGTCAACCTCTAAAGTAAAACCATTTCTATGCATTTTTTTAAATGTAAAATTAACTTTAGGACCCAGAAGTGATGTCCTATCTTAAGACCCAAGTGTTTCTTCTTAATATTTAAGTAAGGTGATTCAATGGGTAATGCCTAAGATCCCTTTAAAATTGTAAATATCCGATTTGCGTGATTCAAATTAAAATTTAATTATTTTATTCTCATAGCAATAGTTTAGCATATAATTTAGCATAGCAATTAATACTACGGTTTTTGATGGATGGATTTGGTTGGGATTAGCAATCTGTTCATAGAGAGATGATGTGTTGCTTTGCTTTTTGTAAGTCTCCAAAAGTCGAAGTCAAAAAATTGTAAATACTTGAAGTATTGTTTGTAAAAAGTGTGATCTGCCGTGAAGTTCAGCATAAAATTTAAATACTCAAGTTAATAAACGCAAAATTTAATAAACTTGCAAACCAAACCAGTTTCGTACGTGCTGCAAATAGGAATCGATTTTTCTGGAGTGTAATAGTGGAATTTTTCGAGTATAAAGTCGTGCATTACTACAACAAACAAGCTAAATCTCGTTTCCTTTTCATGAGAAAGTAGCAACTTTTACGTTAATCCAGTTGTCCCAAAACTGCATTCAAGTCTATTTCGGTGTCATTCAATACTTTCCCCTCTTATTTAGTTCCAATTCGTTTGCTGTTACTCCTACGATGTGAAAATGAGTCTACTGTCCTTCTACAGATGCAGTGCTTCATCTGTGTGACGTACATGATCATACTGTGCAGCGCACACCCAGCCAAAGACAAGCAAATAGCGGCACCTCACCAGAAAAAGTCCCTATTCCGTGACGTAATCGAATCGTTAAGAATTCGCGCCCAACTACCAGAAGATTTCAACCAAAATGAAGACAACAATCTGTCCCAAAACTACGATAAGTACGGATACGACAACGAACCACCACACTTGCCGAGCGACGCGGACTTTATCCCACGAAGAAACGACAGAATCGAAATGCCGACTCTACCTCTAAAATACCGTTTTCCCAAAAGCTTGAACGACACAGAAGAAAAAGTGGTAAATGTAACAACCGAGGAAATCGTTCTTTTCGTAGATACAGACAAAATTACAAAGACAACTCAAAAGCCAAAGAAACAAAAGCGTCCACCGACGTCCAACAAAAATAAAGTCGTGAACAAAAATAAAGAGAATGAAGACCAAGAAGAAGAAACTCAGACACCGTTACAAGATAATATGACGCCTGTGTCGAATACTTTAAGTGGCAATAGCCAGATCGGCAACAGAGAATCTCAAACTGTGGTCAAACCAACAGTCATTGTTAATTTTAGGGGTTCTTTGACTCATCAAGATAGTGATATCCGTCTCGAGAAAAGGAATGATAACGATACGGATCGTACCGCTCAGAACATCTTTAATATTAACCAAGAAGTAAATTTTGAGCCTGTTAAGAAGGACGGTAAGAAAGGCTCGAAACCTAAAGTGGGTGACGTGAAGCAAACATTCAATATAGTAACTGATGTCAAAGCCAAAGTAGAAGAGGACATGTTAATGTGTGAGACAGCCACTTGGAACCCAAAGAGAAATGTTCGCGAAGGTCGCAAAAGAGATAACGTGTTGCAAATTTTATTTTCTTTATAATTAGTGAAGGTTATCTGTCTTAGTTTGATAAGCAATTAGAAAGTTAAAGTTTGATGCATTCGATCACGAAATAGACGAGCTTAATTAGGTGATAAATATGTATGTCGTGGAGATGGATGGTGTCAGTTATGATTTACGAGTATGTATGGACGTGAATGTATAATGTAAGAGCGTCATAATTATAAACTTTTATTCATATTCTGAATTGTTTAAAGATAAGCTTTTAAGAACTGAACGGTCAGTGTAGGTTAGTTTATAAATAGGCAAAGTTAAATACAATTGAGAATTAATTACATATCACTTCCAATGACTATATTTTTACTTTAAAGTTATTGATTAAGATACAAAAGCATTTGACATTAATTACTTATTCCATGGCTTTAGATTTATAACTTGCTAGCATACTATGTAACCTATAATAATAAATTTATAGATGTAATTAAAACATCGCAAACTGAATATGACATTTTAATTACATAGTGTTCAATTATACTCAGAATTATTAATAGTTGTATTAGCTTTTAATAGGAATATAAATATTTAGTTGTAATAATAGCTGTACGGGCAATAATTATGACTTTGTGATAGTTTATTAGTAAACAGCAATGCTCTAGATTATTAATAAAGTTTTCAAATGTAACCCATTCTTTTTTTGTGACCTCATTATTAAATTATGTACATTATTAAAAGCTCCAAACAAGTCGAAACAATATTACAGTAACACACACCACATCCACAATGAACGGTCCTGCGCTGCCCGCATCCAGCCAGGCTCTTCCCGCGACCTTTACAAGATCGTCGTCGGTCCACCTAGTAGGAGGCCTGCCCACGCTACGTCTTCCAGCCCGTGGTCGCCACTCGAGAACTTTCCTGCCCCAACGGCCATCGTCTCTACGAGCTATCTAGCTAGCCCACTGCCACTTGATTTTAGCAATTCTGCGAGCTATGTCGGTTACTTTGGTTCTCCTGCGGATCTCCTCATTTCTGATTCGATCACGCAGGGAAAACCTTGGGGGAGGCCTTTGTCCAGCAGTGGACGTCATTTGGCTGAAACGAACGAACGAACGAACACACCACATACATCAACAAAACCATTGTGCCACTTAGTTTAAAAACTTTAAAGTGGCCGTGTCCTTCAAATATTGTATGATTCATGCATAAACTAAACCCCTATTAAAATAACTATCCGAGCAAATCTGATGTAGCAATTAGTTTGATCAAAGAAAAAAGGGGCAGTTCAGGTTGATGACCACGTAATATAAAACGGACTAAAAATAAAAGTCAGTGCACAAAGTATTCTCTTTATCTTATTTTATGATTGTTGATCTATAACTGATGAAATTTGGACAACACTATTAAATAGTTTAATTTAAATAAATAGTTTTGTTAAAGCTTAACAATATCGTATCGGAAAACGCAGCGACGATATCGTAAAGGTAGCAGGGAAGCGCTGGACGCAGGCCGCTACCAATCGATCAACGTGGAAAGCATTGGGGGAGGCCTATGTTCAGCAGTGGACGTCCTTTGGCTGAAATGATGATGATGATGATAACAATATCCAAGACACATGATTTAAAGTTAGGAACTATTGCTAGTGACTGTGATATGATTATTTTATGTTACAGGCAAATAAGGCTCTTGTCGTAAGCAATTTTCAAAATAGCCATCCATAATTTGATTTATTTAGAACCATAAGAAGTGCTATAAGTAGCAACTAGGGATGTTATGGATATCCGTAAATACCGGTTGATGAAATAATAAATCTTTAGATAGAAATAAACTTGGTTTTATTTTATCAAAGTAATTTAACAAAAGAAACGCGCACACCGTGACCATAGACCGGAGAGAGTAGAGATGTCCCATAGACAACACAAAACGAGTTGCGTTCACACTTCATCATGCTCCCCTTTAATATTATTCCTATATCCGTAACCGTATCCATAACCGAAACTATATGTATATCCATAACATCCCTAGTAGCAACAGGAAACTGTCTCCAATCTACCCAAGTTAAGTCATAATAACCACTTCGATAATTTCTTCGATGACTCAGGAAGGTCCAAGATGCTTAAGGTAGTTGTAAATCCCTTATTTGGTGTTGATGGTCTAACCCGTTACTGCCCCACTGGGCCCACTGCTTTTCCTAATAGAGGTAACCTTCAAATGTTAATAAAAAACATTTAATAGGGTATTTGATGTCTTTTAATAGCATAAATTATAAATACAAGGCATTTGATCTAGTTTTCGAGTTAAGTTTATGGAAAGAACATAAATTTTATAACATAACGTCTTGTTATGATTCATTGCGATTTTCAAAAGAGATAATCTCTAAAACAATGCTGCATTTGATCATCAATGATCATGGTTTATACCACTATAGGAACTAAAGCAGAAATAAATAAAATGTAAACCAATTGGAAGATGTGATTCGGGCTAATGTAGACCAAAAAATTAAATGTTTTAATGATTGTTTTTAATACTTTTCTCTGAGTCAAAAGCGAAGGCCTTTTGCCACAAAGAACAGTTTGCGTTTTTATAAATTAAAATAATAACAGTACTTTTACTACAGCGAGAAAAAAGTGCAAGTTTTTAAGCGCACCAATTTACATTTATGATGTTCTTCCTTCGCGAAGAATTGTTTATGGCCAATAATACTTTTTGTGCGAGCTTTAAGCATTGAAATCAGTTATTTTATATACTGATGTCGCTTACTGGTTTTGTAAGTTCGAAGCATTTTATTATGTCTTCATACATTTTTATTTAATTGTAAAATCACTGGCTTAATTCAGCTACAGAAGCGTTTCTGTGCATGCCGAGGATTCAAAAATGTAAAGACAAATATTATAGTTTTCTAATTGTAACGTCCTTGAAGTTAATGTAGGCAGTGTAGCTATGTTTGCTTGGTTTGAAACGACGAGTATTTAGTGGATAATAATAGGTTGTAAAGTAAGCACTCTACTACATATTACTTTTAGGATCAACTTTAATATGTAGAGACTTAGCTTTCTTTATTTGGAGCCCGATCTATGAAATCAAAAGTGCAGATTGAATTCGCGTTTCTAAACTACAAGATAAATGGTTTATAGTGTTTGTTTCGTTTCTCTTTCAAAGAACAATGTACTCGGACATCAAACGAGCATCAAACCCTTCATTTGAAATGGAATTTTCACACGTAGGTACAATGCTTATTTAGACAAACAAACGAAACTAGTTTACGATGGACAGGTCACTTTCTTCACTTTAAACCTTTGTTACAAGCCGTTGCACTAAAGTGTTTTAAAAATAGATTTTAAATTAAACCTTTCACATAAATTATTAAGACGTTTCTCGTTCCATAATAAAGTTTTATAAAAGTAATAAGATTGTTTAACGCGTGTTCTTCTAACAGACAATTCTTTCCCTAGTTTAATGTATAAATGTCATAATAAATAGTAATTGTAAACATACCACGTACTTTTGTCTGCATAGTAAGAAACCCCTATTGTATCATATCGGAATCTTAGGAGTCAATTTACAATTTTATTTTAAGTTTTCCCTAGACCACAACTTTTTTAAGGTATTAAGTATAATAATTAATTCTGACTAAATATTTTAATGAAGTCTTAATCCATAATGATTTACTTTATGAATTTAAATAGAGTTAAGAAAAACTGCCGGATATCAACTGTCATAATATTTAATCTGTTATTGCTATCTCCATTACATTTTTATTCACACCGTATGTTATTAATCGTATACGACACCTAAAATCCTATTAGGTACGAGGGGCGGCTGAAAAGTTTTGAGCCTAGGGTATTAAAAATGCCGATAGAAAAGTATAAAAAATATATTTTTCTATTTAATCTCCCTCTACTACAACGGACTTATTACATTTGTGTAAAAGAGCTTTTAACCCACTGAAAAAAAATTCGCAATCTTTGCCTTCGAAATGAGCCTTTAACGCCGCCATCATTTCTTTGTCACTCAAAAATCCTTGTTCCTGGAGGACTTTTTTCCAATTTGAGAATTACACAAAATAGCTAGGGATTCGGACTAAACTGTGTGATAGGTGATTAATTTCTTGAAATCCAGTTTTACCCGGGGCAAGCCTTGTAACATGCGTGGTGTGCGCGGGCGAATTGTCTTGAAATAACAGATTTCCTTTCGCCAGTTTGCCTCTTAATATTTCAACAACCACTTGACGCACTCTTATCAACAGTACAGCATAATAATCCCCGTTTATTGTAGTTTTTTTAAGTAGATAGTCAATGAATAAACTTCCTCCACAATCCCAAAAATAGTGGTTATGAGCTTGGGTGTCGATCGCTCCACTTTGAATTTCCGCGGCGGCGTTTTCCCTTTTGAATCCATTGCATTGACTCTTATTTTGACTCTAGATCGTACTGCCGGATCTATTATTTATCAATAGTGACAATGTGAGAAAAAAAATTGTTAGGATTATGGCCAAAGATGTCCTAAAACTCCTGCGAAGTTGTGACTCGACGCTGGTTGTCGAGCGGCGTGAGCATTTTGGCACCCATAGCGCGCACCCTTATTTCATGTGCAAATGAGTATGAAAAATATCGCCGATACGTTCCTTGCTAATGCCTATGGCTTCAACTATCTGTCACAGCTTAATTCGCTGATCTCTAAAGCAAGATTCTTTAAATTTTCATTATTTTATTCGTTAATGGCGAAATCTGGCCGCCCTGACTTGTGGTCATCTTTTAGCGACTCCCTGCCATGCTTGAACTATCGGATCCAATCTTTCATGATGGCAAATGAAGGCCCAGACTCCCCATAAACTGTAGACATCTCTTCAAATGTTACCGTCAGCGTTTTGTTCCTCTTTTTGAGGATTTTTATAACAACTGTGTACTTCAATTTCGTACATTGCGCGGATGACTGAGACATGATGATGTTTACGAATTAATTACTAAAAGCGTGATGACGCTAATGAAATGAAACTTTGTACATATACTAAGGAGGTTATTGGCAAATTAATTAAATTTAGTGCGAGTCAATAATAACACTTGAAGATACTTAGGCTCAAAACTTTTCAGCCGCCCCTCGTATATCTAAATCTATGGATACTTATTGTCATAGATTTTTAAGTTTACTTAATTTTGAGGTCCTGGTTCGAATATAGGTATGTCAAATGGAAAATCGCACATACATACTCGTATATTTTTTTCAGGTCAACAAGAAGAATTCCTTGTATTAATATACAAGTTTGTAATGAAAATATCAATAAATATAGCAGACCTAAAACATCTCGAAACATACTAAACATTAAAAAATTTGCATGATACATTTTTAACGAATTTCTAATCAATGTCGCTCTCATAATTTCCATGTAAATGTATTAAATTGGTTGTGGAAAGGAAACGAAGAACTGTAACAGAATTTATTGGTTCATTAAAGATGATCAGGCTGCGTTTATCGGTGTCAAATAGTTTTATGGTGGTGGCCAAGTTTATGGCAATTGCCATATTAAAAGTTTTTTTAAAAGTCTTGAGCAAAATACAGTTTTGTTAATCTAAACACCTATAAAAAAACACTCACAACAAACTTACAATAATAAAGGCTGTTGCCTTATTTATACCTCACGAGTTAAACAAATAATTTGTTAATAATTTAAAAAGTACTTACCTTGTTATCAATAAAATTGTAGAGCACATTATTTACTGTCGCAGATTACTGTTTGTTTGAAATGTTTAAATTAATCGAAGTCAGCTTTGCTATGCTATTATGCACTTTGCACTCTTTCGGTCATTATGCTTAAAATGACACAATAAGGTTCTCCAGTTCTTTACAAATCCTGTATAACTTAAAGAGTTCAAAGATGAAATTAATATTTTCTATTAATTGTAATGATATAAATGTTTATACCAATTTATAAACATTTTACGAGCGAATAACCACGATATTAGCAATACGATCACCCACATCAAGATTTCCGTTACCATAAATTACCGCAGCAAATTTTCTCACGTCCAATTTTGTTTTTTATCGATAAATCAAGTCCGATACATCTTAATGGCTGCCGAAACCATTAGTATCGATATGAAATCGGACCTACAGCGATATTTGGAGCAACGAGTCAAAGTCAAGTTCAAGACTACGAGTGTTAGCGAGGTGTAAACATAGTTTTGTGCGTATATCGATAAAAAAGTTGAGAAATTGTGTGCTTACCTTTTGGTGCTTTGATGCTTACAGCGTGCTGTCACCTCAAGTCCAGTTTCAGGTCACCGGTCGCTTGGATCTGGATAGATAAAAAAAATATTTTAACAAAATAATTTTAATAATTACATTTAAAAATACTCAAACAAAGATGTGTGACAGTTCACGCTAATGTGTTATGCTGTAAATAATTTTGCTATGAACATTGTTTTTCAGATACTAAAAAGGACAATGTGATTGGATGCTAAGGAGTTCCTGTGTTTGAAATTATGATGACGATGATGACATAGGGTTATTTTTATCCCAGCATGTCAAAAATTCCAAATAACAAATATTTCACGTTAAACACAAGATAATTTCAATGTTTTGCATATGATACTGTTAAATGTTTCAACTCCATCAAGCCTAAAATAAACCCGTGACTCAGATTTACGTTTATTTATAAAGATAAGAGATTAAAATAAAGTTATTCATGTTTACAACGCCATTTCAAGCATTGTGCTTATACGAAAGTAGGTTACCTATTCTACAATACACACCTACACTTTGCATCGTTGTTTTGTGTTTATACACTTAATCCTTTAGAATTCTTTATGAACAAATAAACATTTTATTAGAAAAACTGGTCACATTTATTACAGCTTTAAAATTTCAAATACTGACCTGACGAATTGACAAAAAGCGATAGTGAAAATTGATTAATAATGTAAACACTAATATGACAAATAGTTTTTAATTAGATACTCAGGATTTACTTTCGAATTTCACATCCCTGATAAAGTACTATGAGAACTCATCATTCTTATAAAAAAATATGTTACACGTATCTGGAACTCTATTCTTATGAAAAATTAAAATTGAATGAAACGTATTTAAAGTAAATACTTACCTATAATGTATAATTACATAAAGTATCATTTTGAAATATATGTACATAGATAAGTCGCAGTTACCCTATACATCAAAAGATTTTATTGATTTTTGGCCACAACTCATGATAATGACATTAAATGTTCCAAATCGTAGAAAATATCCAGAAAACATCGTTAAAATCCAAAAAACTGTAAGCATGATGCCCAATAACTGTTCTAAAAACGTTCTCGAAAGCAAAAAATGTAACAAAGTAACAAGTCGCGCCAAAATTCCGTCGAGAAAGTGAAAGGAGGTAGGGCCCACGCGGACTTTAGCAAAAGCTGCGCAAGCGCCGGCAGATCCGAACTCGCTGGACGGACGCCGGCCAGGACGCACGCGCACTAAACACCCACGAAACATCGATACTCATCCACAACTTTATCGAAGAAAAGAAGAAGAAGACCCACGACATAGTTTCATCGACAACAGAGATGGCGCAACATTACTTTGGATTCGTGGTAAGTGAAAATAATAATTTTGATAATAGGGCAGTTAGAAAGTGACAATGGGAAGAAATGGATTAAGTAGGCAAAAACGAACAATAGTGCTAATAGAGGTATGTGAAGATGGTAATGTTATCCAAATAGAAAAGTTAAAAAACTTTTTGTAATTTTAGTAATATTGAAGAACTGTCTTCCGGTTAAAACAACAATAATAAAAGCCATGATCTATGTAATCTTGAAAAGCATACTCCGAGTAAACTCAAAAATTACAGTCTTTCATGAACTCTATAAAACTAGCGCTTTCCTATCATTTCGTATTCTCTTTTATATTAAAATCAAATCTCAATCTTGAACAATATTGTAGTTTTATAATTTGACCGCCCCAATGTCCCAATTTGCATTCTCTATGATAATAACTGCATGTATTTAATAATTTTAATAGACGCATTACTCCAATGCACTGCTGGGCCGAAGTGGTTAACCTTTAGGAATAATGGGGACCTGACAAAAACACGATCGACCAGATTAACAATTCGTATCTAGGAGTAGAGCGGAAAAATCTGAAGATTTTTAAACAGTATACACAAAGTTTTTTTTATCCACAACGAGGAAGCTCTTGGCCTGAATCTCCCCTGATGGTCTGATGGTAAGTGACGATCAGGCCGAAGCTTCACCCGGAATCCTCAACCACGGAGGAACTGGCTATCTTACCTCTAACTGCCGGAACACAATAATGCAGTTAACATGTGGTAGCTAGCCAGGCGGACTTAGAAAAAGTCCTACCACCAACCAAACCGAACAGAAAAATCTGCCCCCACTGGGAATCGAACTCGGGACCTCTGCGTCTGAAGCAGGTGGTCTTACCACTAGACCATAGAGATGGTTAACATATTTCAATCCACATTTTCCAACACGTTGCAAACAAAAGCAAAAAAAAGCAACTTTTTTGTAAAAAAAATAAACGGAGTAAAAATCAAGTGGAAACAGTAGATAGCCTTAAAGTATTCTACGAGTATATCTGCTATTATTTTAAGTACTAACATCGTCATACTGTATCATTACAGCAAAAGATCTACCTTGTTTTATTGTTTCTTTTTCTGACTGTCGACATCTTTATTTTATTTTTCTCCGTCTACAGAAAAGCTAAATTAGAGTCTAGCCCACCGTAATCATTGCAAATGATGTTACATACTCGTACTTAAAAACATGTAAACAAGGTGGTAATTAATAACAAAACCAGACTGGGCACATTTTTATTAACAGCTTTGCCAATATTACTAAAAGGTCGAACCTTTTGTAAACAGGACATTTAGAACTTTATGATGTGACCACAAAAGGGAATCAAATTGTCAAATACCGCTACTTATCTGTATGACGCGATGATTTACAGCTTTCCAAAGATGAAGGCAAATCTAACAACAAATTGCATTGAAATCCATCAAACTGATGTTAAAAGAGTAAAATACAATACTGCTCTCTCTTTTTGAGTAAAATGGTAGTTTAATGCAAGAAAAGGGACTTAATAAAGTAGTATATTTACATTCAGATTTTTTCAAAGTTTTTCACATTCTTCGAGGATTTTTCTGGGTTATTTTTACGTTATAATACACGTAGCAAAAATAAGCTGCTCTACAATAATCTATAAATAAAAAACCTGCGCAAAGAATAACATTTTCTTTATTGGGGAAAGTAATTAATATTTCAGGCTCAGCTTCAAACTTTCAACGCGCACCACAAACACTAGTTCATAATTCTCAAGTAGGTAATTTAAGCGGAACATGCACGCACATAATTTAAGATAAACAATCAACACAGTCTCTTCACTAAATAAGATCTCCGCTATGATAGAACAAAAACACGTGTCATAAAACACATTAGCCTCTTTCGCGATGACGGGTAACGCCCAAGACGGGCACACGACTTTCCATAGCTGGATTAGGGACAACTTTATAGACTAGCCTTTGGCCCCGACTCCTAATGTGTTAACATTTTATCTGTCAAAAATACTTCACACATTTTCCTGAAAAAAAAAACAGAATCTTTTAAATTATTTAATCTTGAAATGAGAGTCCTATCGCTTCTGTCAAACTTGTTTTACTTTAGCTTATCTGTCGCAGTGAGAAAATCCTGGGACTTCCCTTAGATTTCAGTCTAGATTAGAGCCATAGATGCCTGAGGCGGTAACAAACTCATGAATCATAATTAAATCTATACATATAATGAATCATTATAAAATCTGGCAGACCTGTCTCTAATTATACTGCCGCTAGTTATAAGTCTTAACAAATGTTGTGTCACCATTTAAGTTTATAAAACTTGTGATAGAATGAGACTGCTCTTCTGTTAAAAAAGCTAATTATAACATTAAACACATTCAAATTCGCTAACGATTTGCGACTTTACTAATTTGAGTAACTGTATCTACGTCTCCGATTTTGCCGTACTGAAATCAATACTAAAAAATTAAATTGCCTAGAGGCACTATTATGTGTAATTGTCTGCTCAATTAGTCAACAAAACTTATTACAAATCGTAACTAATTGAGCTGTAGTCAATCAATAGGCAAGCAAATATGTTTTTTATCGGTGTTCAACACAACTGTACCGTGATTTAGGTATGTAGAACAAAAACAAGCACTGTACATCGGAGCACAATAGGCACTTCCATATTTGAGAAGTTTGTCGACCTTACAACCTCGTGACCCCCAAACTTGTGAAGACAAAAGAGGATATTAATCATAAATCACACACAAAAGGTAACATACATGCAAAAAGTCGATAAAGATGAAAAATTGAAGATTTGACGAGACTTCTTGACGGGAAAGTGAAGCGTCATGTTTGTAGTTTGTAGTTTTATTTTTCCGAATAATAAAAAAAAAATAGAAAGATTACCGATAAAAGTCCACATGAAATTGCAGTAAAATGCTACATTACTTGAATTTAAGTAGGTATTCACTTGAAATAATTTTCTTGATACTGGCAATAATATGCAAATCAGACGAAGTCATAATGAAAGAAAAAAGTGCGAGATAAGTAAAGGTTAAATCCCCTGGTTAATTTTAAGGATTAAATATGGGAACAAAAAGTAGCTAGTTGCCAGTAAAGTCAAAGAGAAAAAAAACTGACTTCTAGGAATTGCAACTAAATAAGACATTATTCCACTTAAGCCACGAAATAAAACCAAATACTTATCTGATACTTTATCCCAGAATAAATTGAATCTGAAACTTTGCTTCCACGACTTCAGCTGGTAATCATCACGTAACATAATTCCTAATGGGAATCAAACCCGTATACGCAGCTGTTGTTAAACATAATGCACGTCAAATCATCAAGCTATTAATACTGGTACAAAAACAATTGAACGAACAACAGAGCATTCTAAAACCCTGAAAACGACAGAGAATGTACTTTTAGTCAAAAAAAAACAAAAAACAAAAAAGCATCATATAAAATACTCTGCTCAGTATCAAAATCAATCCGAACAAGATCAGATCAAAGATTCCGCCGTAAATTGCCACTTACTCTAAATGAGATAAGTTCAAACCAGAAGATGTTAAGCTTCAGTCAAACCAACGCGATCACACGCGATCAGCCGGCGTGCAGCGATGGCGATCAGACTTAAGGTTCGGCCAAACCAACGCGATCACACGCGATCAGCTGGCGTGCAGCGATGGCGATCAGACTTAAGGTTCGGCCAAACCAACGCAATCACACGCGATCAGCTGGCGTGCAGCGATGGCGATCAGACTTAAGGTTCGGCCAAACCAACGCAATCACACGCGATCAGCTGGCGTGCAGNAGCTGTGTGGACCGCACGATGCAAACTCCCGCCCACCGTCTTCCTCACCGCGTCCGACCATCTCGTCGGTGCCCTGCCCCGAGCGCGTCCCCCTTCATACTGTATGATACTTAGGTTACACAAAAAGTATCTTTATCTTCAAACGCAACCAGATCTGAGCCTGGTGGCCATAGTAAATGTTGTTCGTCTTGGTAAGACCTTTCAAATGACACTACAAACATTACTATTGGAGCCGGGTACCATTCTGCAAAAAAGTATGTATATCTTCGTACACAACCAGATCTGAGGCTGGTGGTCATAGTAAAAGTTGTTCATCTTAGTAAGACCTTTCAAACGATACTAGACTCATATCTATTGGAGCCGGGTACCATTTTGCCCATTGTCCTTTAAAGACAGTAAAATTCAAAATTCATGTCAAGGGTGTACAACCTAAGTCGTAGTCATTATCATCAGTGTTCTTCAGTGGTTTTTTCCTCTCGCTAGGGCGGTGGGCATCTCTTCTAGAGCAACGGTGCTATGAATACCCAAAAAATTACCGGTGATTGATTTCCGATGTTTGATTATTTAAGAATGAAATGTTTTTTGGTTTTTAATAGTGAACATTTAGAAAAACGTATAACTTGACTTAAATATGTTAAAAAATTAGTTAGAAAAAAAATTTGTTAAATATGTTAAAAAATTAGTTTTAATTTAATATGACATTTGTCGATATGTCCCAACACTAACATTTTTGTAACTCGAGATAACCTTGTAGAGACGTCGTTAATACTCTAGCTTGATTTTTATAATTTCGAATTACTAATTATTGGTATAATTTAACGCTGCATTTACACGAAATTATCATTTTTATTGGAAGCACTGTCGTCGAAAATATTGTTTGTAGGTCAGACGTGAATTATTTCTTGTCCGCTAATATTTAGCTCTCATTGAACGCTACTACAAAGTTATGTCGTTACTTTTGATGACAGCTGTCATTCTAATCAAGCTATATTGGATAGACTATAGTTGCCAGTAAAGTCAAAGAGAAAAAAAACTGACTTCTAGGAATTGCATTAAATGTCAACTTCATTTTACAGTTCGCGTAGATAAGACATTATTTCACAAGCCACGAAATAAAACCAAATAAGTACTTATCTGATACTTTATCCCAGAATAAATTGAATCTGAAACTTTGCTTCCACGACTTCAGCTGGTAATCATCACGTAACATAATTCCTAACGGGAATCAAACCCGTATACGCACCTGTTGTATAACATATGCACGTCAAATCATCAAGCTATTATTATACTGGTACAAAAACAATTTAACAAACAACAGAGCATTCTAAAACCCTGAAAACGACAGATAATGTACATTTAGTTAAAAACAATTTAAAATTAAAAGAAAAACAAAAAAGCATCATATTAAATACTCTGCTCAGTGCTCACTATCAAAATCAATCCGAACAAGATCAGATCAAAGATTCCGCCGTAAATTGCCACTTACTCTAAACGAGATGAGTTCAAACCAGAAGATGTTAAGATTCAGTCAAACCAACGCGATCACACGCGATCAGCCGGCGTGAGGCGATGGCGATCAGACTTAAATGCATTGATCGCCATCGCTGCACGTCGACTGATCGGGACTATTCCCACCTCTCGTTCCCACCACTGCAACTCCTGTGTAGCCAGGATCTACAGCTTGACCGCTACAAAAACCCAACCAATGAAGGTCAAGTTTGTCCCGGGGAAAGTTAAACTGTCATTGGATCCGCAACGATATTAATCAGAAGAACATAGGAGGAGTTCGAAATTAAGGTGTGACTTCCCTCCATTGCAAAGCGGATGACAGGTGACAATCAAAGGTTTAAAACCTTTAAGGAAAGATTATGCACCACGGACAATAAAATATCAATTAAAGGGGCCTATCTTATGAGCAACTAGCAACTACCTGCCAATAATATTTTTCACAAAATCGCTTAAAAGCACGGAAATTGTTCCTTGTCGCGACAAGATCGGTGTAATAAATTGCGGAAACAGATGTATGTTGTATTGAATTAAGCATTATAACACGTTCATGTTCCCACAAGATATGATGGGCAGACTGCTCGCGTATGATCGCGTTGGTTTGGCCGAACCTTTACTCCAGATATCGTAACGCCATCACCACACATGCCATTACAATGTTAACGGTCCCATCGCCAAATCGCCGATCGGCTTATGTATGCGACCCACAATTGCCTTTAACAACTTTACTTTTACAATGTGTACAGTTTGCAAAAAGAATTACAATTTGTATTAATTTGTTGATGAAAGAAAAAATATGTATACAAATTTTATCATTATTTCTGTTTCCAACTCCTCCAAGGCTGCAAACTAGGTATCTCCTTGTATAAATTAATTAATCAATATCTATTAATAATTGGTTTAAGCATGTAAGTAACTAAAAAATAGTGGTTTTCACATTTAAATTATTAGTAGGTATACTCATATATTCATTGCCAGAATTCGATTTCAATTATTTGGGGACACTTTTTTCCGTACACTTTCTAATATTATAGTGTTAAACTCTAAAAAAAAACATTTCATGGCAATCTAAGGTAGGTAATGCACCAAATTTTTCCTAATGTACATTTTTTGCTGTAGTCCGTACCAATACAATGAGATTTCGGCGCAGTGCCAAAGTAAGTTAGCCCACTTGCAATTTGACACGGTTTAACCGACCAACCAAATTGCATCTTATTCTTAGTTTGTTATGATCCAAACTCTCATAGCATCACCAATATTTCAAATGCATCTTCAATAACACTGATATCTCAATTTCAATCTAAAGGTATTGAAACGGAGGGTCTAAAATAGCACAGCTGTTTTCTTCTTCATTTCTAAATAAACAGTTTTGAGAGTATACAAGATGGTGTCAACTGGTATACTTCCATGTTAACATGTCCGAAGAATGCAGTTAAGTGAAAAGATAATGCTTTGTGTTAAAACACTTAAAACATTCTCTAACCCTAATAATGAAAACAAACTATCACGATGCAGATCATTCTTGTATCCATTAGCATAGGTGTCAAAATATTATGAGATGACTTTCAATTAATTCATGCATAGAGAGCGTATCAAATGTAACATGTTAATCTTGAGATTGCTCTTATTCCTCGAGGAATACGAGCAATTTTTGCAGTGCTGCTGTCACATAAGGCTCACTGACAAGCTAACTAGATTAAGTAGGTACACCATCAGAAAACCAAATCAATGTATAGAAACAACTGGACACAAAAAGTGTCTATGCATGCGCCGAAAGTGGTTTTAATTTTAATTTTAGGAAACCAAAATATTCACTGGACTATACTCCACAAGACACAAAAGTGTCTACGCAGATTCTAAAACTGAGTTGCACCACCTAACTTTAACGGTAACTATAACGATAACTATAACGATAACCGGTGCTTTTTGTATGGAGTTTGACAGATTTTTGACGTTTGTTAAAGCTAAAGTAAGATAGTGCAACCCAGCCTAAGTGCTCATGTTGAGAATATATTATTTTCTTAACTTTAAAATATGCGAATGGAAAACCTGTGATCTAGAAGATAGCCTTTAGATGACTATTAAAGACCCTCCTAAGCAATTTTGCTTCGGGCAAATTGCAAACAACGGTATCGGAATAAATATCTATCGATGCTCGAACAAATAAAAATGGACCAGATATTTTACAAATTATATAGCACAAGTAGTGCTTTCGCTTGAGGCGCCTAAAAGCATTTTAAGCATTTTGCAAAGATATTAAAACCGTTATGTAAATTGACTACTTATACACTTTTGTGAACATCTAAAAAAGCAAAAAACAATCGTCGATCTATTATACAAATTTCGACCATTTTGCGTAAATAATATCATTGTGATAATTTCCAATAATTTTTCTTAGAATATTTGTGTGTCTATTTACCAATAACCTACAATAATAACTAGTTAGACAATATATTGCTCTACCTACTTTGTTCATGAAGGAATACGGATGTTCAAAATGCCAACATCTGTCCTGTCGCTACTAACTTCCTAGTCCAAACTAAATGGCATCGATCAATGATAAACAAAATGTCAGAGCTCTATACTGTGTAGGTGTCCTGCCTCGTAGATACATTTTTCAAGTTGTCAATTATGTATACGGATCAAAACACTTCTAAGAATATTAAAGGTACACCATCAATACGTCAAGATTTTCCTCTTCACAAAAAAAACATACAAAACGACCCAAATAAATTAACGCCCGTATTCACAAGCATTACTATGAGGTCTCATAGTGCGCGTGGAAGAACAGGGTCACAACTCACACTCAAACCAATCACAAAGCTCTATTCAACGCTGTGCGTCCGATTTGCTGCGTCACTTAAGCAAGCATCGTTTGTGAATACGTGTGTAAGTCCAGTGGTTCTAGGAACCTGTTTTTGAAAGAAAAGTGTTTGGTACTGTACTGAATTATACGATCAGTTATGTTATCTATCAAGTCATGTCAAGTCAGAATAATTAATTTATCAAAGCACGGATTCAAGTTCAATAACCACAGCAGGATTCAAGTTTTTTCTNTTTTTTCGTCTAGCGAAAGTTGTTGATTGTAATAATATTAATGTATTCTGTCTATTTTTATTGATAACGAAAGTAACTCTTACATGATACCAGTTTTACTCTCATTTGTTTGTGCTGTAACATCTCTACATTTTTAGAGTAGGTATAAACTTTCTTTACTAGTTCCAATATTATTTTGACAGTTTCCACTAATAGAGTAGTTTGCTCGTAAGTGCTATCTTTTCATACCCACATACGAGTACATAGTGTTTAAGCAAAATGAGAGAACATACATCAGTAAAAGGGACTTTTAAAAAACAGGTTATAAAGACCGAGACTTTTATGAGACGAATCAATGTTTTAACAATTTAGGAGAGTAATGTTTAAAAACAAAAAAACACGAAAATTCAGTTAATTATTTTAAAAAACAACAGAAAATGCAATAGCAGAACTGTTTTTTAACTTTTAATTAATGTATTTTTATCATTACTTTTTCAGGTCCTGGCGCTGTTTTTCCTGGCTGGAGTTTCTGCACGACCTTCCAATGAGTAAGTTTAATTTTTTGTAACTTTTTAGTAATACATTAAATCAAAACTTCTAAATACAAACTATGATTTTTTTTTATAAATAGTATACCTAAATACCTTTACTTTTTAAAATTAAACAAATCGAATACCAACCAATAAAATCTTTACTTTAAACCTATAAATAATTAATAATTTAAAAATCTTACTTCACTATGCTTCTTATTATTATAATACTTCTTCCTAAACACTATAACGGAATCAAAATAATGATATTATTAGAATGTATGCACAACCCTAAAGAGCACAACTAACAATGGATCAAAGTGGCTTTGAAAAAAAAAGTGCACTCAAGCAATCTACCATTTGGGACCCTAATGGTTCAGGTATGGCTCTTCAAATTATATTGACTCATGCTTCAAACCACCGCTTATTTTACATATATTACACGCTAAATTAATATTTCGCTTGGATACGGTAATGGAGTTGTTCAACAAAAAACAAATCACTTAACACCTGCCTTTAATATTTCAGGGCAACGACACCTTTAGCTGACGGATCAGAAGCAGCTGAGTTCGATGACCCAAATGATAAACAAGAACGCTCACTGACATACGAGGTTAATCCTGAAGAGCATAGCAACTTAGAAGATATTGTACAGAAAATCAAAGCAGTCAATGAAGGATTAAAAACGACAACAAGAAGACCTCCTATCAATTATAATACTCAGCCTCAAACAGGAGGGGGCTACGTTATTGACAAAGACATCTTAGAGAAGCTTCAGCAAATTATTGCTACAGGCAAATTTAACCCTTCAGCACAGAAATATCAGGAAAGCAACTATTTGAGCGAAGACTTAGGAGCCCCTAGATATTCAAGACACTTGCCATTTGGACTAGCACCTACCACGCCTAATGGAATAAATACTGAGCAACAAGTCCACATGACTCCTGTCCCTTATGTCACAAATATGCCAGTTCTTGTTATGCCTTTGGGAAACAGTATGAACAATAACGATTTCCAATCAAATATGATTGATAGTTCTATGGCATACCAAACACGCGCGGGTCTACCTTTCCCATTTCAATGGCCTTTAGCACAATTTTTCCCTGTTTTAATTAAAGATCCCTTACTGAACTTCATGGGAGGTGGTGGCTGGAATAACCTTATTCAATATGGACAGAGTGCTGACGTATGTAATAGAAAACAAAAGGCAATTGAAGGTTCTGAAGAAGATACGGAGGAAATCAGTAATGATGATATCAAACCGGAAAATGATGGTGACTTCGTTGATTTTGCATTAAATGCTAGACAAGGTAGAGCTTTGAAAAAACGAACCATTTCAGAAAAGACTTTGGACAACAATATTGAAAACATAAAAAAGATCAAAAAAATATTCTCTGTAAAACCGACGACACCAAAACCAGTTAAACAAGTCTACGTAGAAGAACAAGACACTAAAACAGCTAATCATGATGATGGAGACTTGCGGTTTCCATTTTTCGGAGATTGGACTCTCTTTGGAAACAGAAAGCCTATTGCACCAAGCCCAGGCTTCTTTATTAACAAACTGAAGGTCCGTAGAGGAGGTGTCGCTATAGCTGGACCTGGTGGAGTGGCTACTGCGGGTAGAGGTGGAACTGCTATCGTTGGTCCTGGAGGCCTCGCCTACACTCAACCTGGAGGTTTAGCAGTGGCTGGCCCATCGGCACGAGTCATCGCTCTCTCACAAGAACACGACCTCTCATCGATCGTCGCGCGTCTTCAAGAACAATCAGCAGCGACTGATGGTTCTGTACCAAGATTATTAGAAGCAATACCTGAAGGAAAAGTTGTTGCAACTGGCCCTGTAATATATTACCATCCTAACGAACAAACGTGACCATTTTTCTAACCTTTCTTCTTTTTCTTCCTTTTACTTGTCAATTAACTTTGGTTCTTTCGGTTTGTTAGATTCTACCGTGGATGGGGGCAGTACCCAGGAGAGTACAGGAGAGAGGGATCTGGATTCAGCGGGAGGTCTGACGAGTACCAGTACAACGGAGGGGGCTTTGTAAAGGGGCCATGGAGACCGGACTCCTTCTTTTTATTTTTGAAGCCGACGGCGAATGCTATCAATAGCCCCCGAGGAGTGGCCATAGCTAACCCAGTGTCTAATGTGATCATCGGTCGCAACGAGTTGGGGACCGTTGGTCATTCCCCTGTAGCATCTGCCGTGGTGGGGCCCGGAGGCATTGCCCACGCTCAATCGGACCTTTATGTGTACGAATATTATCCTAGGTACTAGACCTACAAAATTAGGGTTAACTTTCTAATTTTTATTGCTCAATAGCTCATGACATTTTAATTTAAAAACTGAGAAATATGTTTATGTTACTTTGTTATGTTTGTTATAATATTTTAAAGACTGTTTGTAGACTCTCACTATGATATTTCTATGATTCATTTACATGCAATTTTTTTTTTCATTATGTTAAATTGGAAAAAAATTAATGGTTATTTTGTCATTCTCATAGTCTGATTATTATTTAAGTAATTTATTGTTTGCATTTATACAATAAGCTATTTATTTTAGTATAGTTATTATTATTTGAAGATTTTGTTCATTAATTTCGGAAAATATGTTCGACATTTAACTTGAAAATATGTTCCGAATGTTAAAGTTGACTTATTTATTTGTTTAATTAATTTATTATATTGAAATTGTTGTTCAAAGCGCTTGTTTCATTCATAACCGATCATCCCATTTCATTCCTCAAACAACAATAACAATAATTTCAAGTAGAAATACATTGCATTACATACAAATGAAAAAAAGAGTTAATAATGATTTGTATGAGACCACACACAAAATTTTTGTTGTTATTGTTGATTGAAATCCATTCCCATCAATCAAAATTCAAGATAAATATCCTGAAAAGAAATTTTCTATTTCTCTTGTTACGCAAGGTTTTTTGATCTCATAATCATCATTAGCTATTTTCATGAACAGTAACTTACTGCTAGTTTCTGAGCTAGTAGAAAATAACAACTACATACTTTACAAAATAAATGTTAAGATTGTTTGCCACCAATTATTTCTGGTTCAGAAACTGAGCGTAAGTTTTGCTTTTCATTGGTTGCACTTACATGTTCCATGGGGTGCATTAGAGAGAAGTATTAAAATATGGTTGGATAAGTTAGAGGTTTAAAATATCATACTCGCATAATCTATCTAATTATTGGAAAATAACTCAGATAACTTATTAATTAAGTAAATAAACTCTTCCTCAGCGGATCCGTTCAATACCTTCCCTTCTACGGAGGAGCAAAGGGCCAGTACCTAGAAGTAAAGAAAGACAGCTTAGGAACTGTAACAAGCGAAAAGATTGTCTCTGAAGACAAAATAAGCAGTGACAATATACTGAAACACAGCGATGAAAACCTGCTATCGAAAGTACTGGCAGCTAATTTGATAAGCCTAAAAACTACTTCAACAAATCTACTGAAGTTACAAACTCTGGGAAGAAAGACAGGCTCTCTAAAGAACACAGAAAAAACGAGGTTTAGGAATCAGCTAGCAGCGGTTGGAGAAGCAGCCTCGAACATTATCAAGTTGATAGAAGAAATAGGAGATGACGTGGACATGCTATTCAAAACCAACGTCACACAGAGAAAGTATGACGAAAACGATGACTACGTAAGTATGAGATAATTATGTAAATCAATAATCATCAAATAAAATAAATATCATAAAACTGACGCTAGATATGATGCCAGTTTTACATACCTACCTTATGAAGTCACGTACGATATTAAGAAGAAGAAAAGTTTAAATATATTTTATTAGGGCTGCAAAGTCCAACACCGCCAGAGTCAAAGATAAAGAATGATCTTAGTTAATTTAATAAAATGATTTCATTTAATTATTGTTCACATTTGTGTCTATTATTTCACAGATCGAAGAAGAGGGAGTAGGAATCGAAGCACCTACAGACAATGACGAAACCGCAGAAATACCACTGGGTGGCACCATCATTGCTGAAGCAAAACCAGTCGGTTAGTAACCTCTATAAATATTTTATAAGTATAAAAAATCAATTATCCATCCATCCAATATCAATTATCAACACAAGTTAAAATCATTTGTTCATAGCTGAGAGAGAATGGTTATTAATAAGTTATTTTGGAGAAGATACTTCCCTCCCTTTCCTTGATAATAATAAAATTGATGCCTGAATGATTGAATCCATGGATAAGTTAAATAAGGGATGAATTATTATTAATTATCTGCCAAACAAAATATTTCGTTCGTTTCAGCCAAAAAACGTCCACTGCTGGACAAAGGCCTCCCCCAAGAATTTCCACAAAGACCGGTCCCGGGCGCGCTCGCATCCATTATCGTGGGCAGGCCTCCCTCTAGGTGGACCGACGATTTGGTGCCTGGATGCGAGCGGAAAATCTTTAAGGAACTATTATATTAACTTAAATTTTAATGGTTTCAGGTCTAGCAGTGATAGGTGAAAACGGTCTCGCAGCTTCCCGGCCCGTGGCCACAGCAGTGGCCTCCTCCGGAGTGGCTCTGGCCAGGCCCGTAGCCACCGCGGTCGCTGGAGTGGACCCTGCAGCTCTCGGCATCAACTTCCAAATTAACCACTTTGGGAAAAGTCCCTCGAAATTGCACAATTGAGCCGTACTCGGTTACTGGTGATAAAAAAAGATATTTATCTTGGAATTAAACTCGATATGTATTTTACTCGTATTTTATATCTCGTAGATGTGCTGCTACCATGCTATTAGTAAGGTACTGTTGAATATTGGCTATTTGAAAACCTTTATAAAATATTGGTCCCATATAATAAATATGTCATTATTTAATTTTCTTTCATGGTAGATATTTTTAAGTACATCTATGATACTTTAATGTAAAATTTTAATTAATCAATTTTCTTCTATGTATCTATTAAATAAGTTACAACCAACTACATGTACGATATGTGATGAATTCGGAAATTGATCGAAACTGTAAAAATGTGATAGTAATGTCTTTTGAAGACACAAAACTATATTTATTGAAATAAAGTAACATAATTTAAAAGTTTAGTGTATTTTGTACCCATTTGCATTTTCCAACTTTACAAATGGGTTTTAACCCTACATAATTATGCTCTCAGAGGTAGAAAATCATATTTTGTTACAGACAATCTGACAACCAATCTCTCAACTAGTTTGAACCTGCAATAACTCAATTGAACCACATACAAAACTACAGAATTCGAGTATAGTGTCAAGAGAAGCAAACTTTCTAACTACTCTATAAATGGTTAGTAGACTTTTAGGCATAGAATGCAATTTGCAATGTTCAAGTCCTAGATGGCCCAAAGAATTGTTATAACGTGTGTTGGCTCAAACGCCTACAACACATTGCAATGACTACATTGGTTACACATTAGTTGCATTGGTTCAAACATAACCAATGTGTAGAGTCGAATGCAAACCCAGTATTCTCTCGCCTAACATGCAAAGTTGCATTTTATTACGATGCAGTTTTCCGATACCGATACAATTCAACTCACGCGCACGATTATTCGATACGATCGCCTCACTTGTAAGGGCATATACGTGCTCTGAAACCATTACCTCACTTTTGGCTAATTTGTCCTATATCATCATCTTCGCTTCGGTTTGAATAATGCATACGGTCAATAAAGGCATGAATTTTGAGTGCATGACTCCTGCAACTGCGCTGGTTGACATTGACATTGTAAACTATGAAGGCTGATTAACAATAATTATCAGATTTATAGGTCCCTATGGTGATTATGAACGTTTGATTCCCAAGCGATTTAATTTTGAGATCCTTTTTTTTAACCACAACGAGGAAGCTCTTGGCCTGTATCGCACCTGATGATAAGTGATGATCAGGCCGAAGGTGTCACATAAATTGTTCAAACTGCGAATCCACTATTACGTATACTGTATGTCACCCAATCCACTCTACGTGATAGAGTGTAGAACATGACTAGAACCATCCCTGATTGGGCCTGAGACTTATTCCTTTAAAGAGTTGTCAGTCTTGCAGGGTTTAAAAAAAGTCTTGAGGTTGAGTCACATGTTTTGTCATTTAATCTTTTATTAAAAAGTAAAAGGACCTAGCTCACTGAAACTGGATTATCACTTTGAATTAATGGAACTTAAAGTATTTTTTATCCACATTATTAGATTAAATACTAAGAGCTTTGAAACTTTGGGCTAAAACACCCATTGAAATGGAAACGATAGGTAGGTACAGGAAGTTATAATGTGTATGGCTTTCTACACTTCAGAACTTAGTACTATTGTTTTTGCGATGACTCAGGTTGTCATTCAGGGATTTCCTGCTTTATTGAGGATTAGTAATTTCTATATTACCTTGAATTTGTAACCACAAAGGTGACAAATTACTTATTACTTGATTCAAATTTTACAGTATTTAAAAAAACAATTTGAAAGAGAGTGATTCTTAAGCTCAAAATACAGTAATTTAATGGGACCAATATCTGAAAATACACCTTTAAAACTAATAATTGGCGATCAATTTGTATGACCAAGTGCATTTGTGATTCGTAGTCTGGTCAAGCAGGCGAACTGTAGTGACAATATACCAAAAATGATGAGTCTCAAGGCAATTTTGGCAAAAACTGCAAACTGCAATAGAATGTTTTAATTTAAGACCAGTCCAGAAATGAAACCGGAAATAATTAGAAAAATTGTTTGAAATCACTTAAATACAGTATTTTAGTAGAAATACGAATACCTATGTAGTAAAGCTACCTAGTACCTTTACCTACTCTTATGTATATTCATTCAAGACATAACCGAATGAATTATTGTTTATTTCACCGAATAGCGTACATTCATGTGCGATTGCGTATCATATTATGCAAAAACGATGTTATTTTGAATTATAAATACCACGTGTTGATTAATAATTATAATCTACAATTTACTACAAATAAGTATGATACACAACCTACTTACTGCGTGTTACACTTTTTCTATTGATCATTTATGGCGATCATTGCATATAAGCTAATTTGCATTTTAGCTGCGACAAAGATGGCATTGCACAAGCAATCAATTTATTTTTCCAATTATTGTATTAAAATTTTAATTAAATCCAATCCCAGATATAATGTTGAGAGTATAAATTACGCAGAATGTCAAGATAGGTGTAAGCTTATATTTTTTATTTATACATAATACACTTCAAAGTTTCATATGGTCCGATAAGTAGGTATATCAAGGACGACTTTTTCATATGAAAGAGTGAATATTCACTAGAAACAAAATCAAAATAAAATCCAAAATCATAATAAATCACGATAATTATGTTAAGATTTACGTAGACAAAGTCGCGGGTATCCGTAAGTGTTAATAACTGAAGTCAGACAGTCATTAACTTCCTCAGTAAACTGTAGGTAGTTACTGCAGTGAGTAATAAACGTATGTCCAAATAACAATGTTCACGGGAACGAACATCAA
This sequence comes from Ostrinia furnacalis, assembly GCF_004193835.3. Taxonomy (NCBI): domain Eukaryota; kingdom Metazoa; phylum Arthropoda; class Insecta; order Lepidoptera; family Crambidae; genus Ostrinia; species Ostrinia furnacalis. Next base: position 321,561 of record NW_021131868.1, on the reverse strand, counting down.
ACACTGCGCCTGCGCTTGATTCCAAGAAATGTGTCATACTGTCAACTGAACTTAGCGAAAACTGGTGTAGGTAGTTTACTACCACAAAGCACAATCAAAAATGTTAATTGTACAGTCGTTTTATTTTCTCTAAAATGTAACTAATAAACGAACTTTGCCTTGGTCGATAGGTGCCACATATTATCTCATTGTCAAACTCAATAGCCAAGTCCTGCAGCAAAAGCAACCCTATCAGCATGCACTAATATACAATCATAAAAAAAAACTTATATTTTTTGCAAGTAGGCTTTTAAAAAGCGCTTACAAGTACCAGTCAGGCCACTGCTTCGAGACTGGGCCAGTGCTGAGAAGAAGCTAGCAACAATCATTACATAAGGAAACAGATTAGATACAACAGCTTTGCCTCATCAGACAACAGCTGATGAGCTAGACAGATAAAGGATGACTGGTGTGCAGAACAAAAGTATAGAAGAACCGAATGACGTTAAATGACGCACCAAAAACCTCGAAATGTGCCTCGAATTTTTGTTATTAGTTAGGTAGATACACCACAAACCTAAAGACCCCAAAGTTTTAATACTTGTATTTAATCAACAATCAGTTAAATAATTAAAATTGTCACCTTTGATGATTAATGGGAGTTTAGAATTGGTACCCATTTCGGGGTAACAATTCTAACCCCAATAAAAAATTAGAATGTAAAAAATAGAAATTTTCCTTCTAGTTATTTCTCATTCAGCGCTGGCCAGTCACTTGCGGAAGAAGTATATTAGCTTGTAAATAAAATTAATTTATAATCGAATAAAAACGCCACCTCAAGGGTTTTTATTGTTTAGATGAGTTACTTAGCTGGCGCAGGGCCAAGCGTAATTTTCATAAAGAAATCAAGATTCGCTTCTATAGGAAAATTACACGATATGAAAAGTGCGATCCCCGATTACATTGTTTGAACTGGATAGAAACTGCGATTAGCAAAAGAGATTAAATCTGGGAGACCTTCAATAGGAACAAGAAGCATCGTTGAAAGACATCCTTCTGAGTTTGTTAAACTCGAGAACTTTTCTGAACTTTAGGCGGATTGACGATCCGGTTANTCCGCTGGAGGTCGTCAGAAATAACTGGATACGGGCAACGCAGGACCGCTTAGTGTGGAAGTTCTTGGGAGAGGCCTTTGTCCAGCAGTGCACGTCATTTGCCTGAAACGGATGAACGAACGATTCTCAAATTAGTTATATTGCCTGGAGTCCAGCCGACAGAACTATGTTTATTTCCAAGTGTTTCCTTAGCGTCACGCAGCGTTCACATAAGCGACCGGCGGTCACCATGTAGACCCTGGATACACAGGAGTGAGAACAGTGGAAATAGGCCCATCATCGCTCCAGACGAAAAAGCCACGCCTCTTTCCAAATTTTCTTTAGCGTCACGCACCGCTCATTAGAGTGGCTGGCGATCAACATGTAGACCCTGGCTACTTAAGAGTTGGAGAATTAGTATTAGTCCTGAGATAGTTCCAGGCGAAAGAAGACCCACGTCAATTTCCACTAGTGTTTCCTTAGCGTCACGCACCGCTCATTAGAGCGGCTGGCGGTCAACATGTTGAACCTGGCTACTTAAGAGCGTTTGTTAGTCGTATACCTCGAAATCAAAAAATCCTTGTAGCTTTTCACCTATTCGCATTTCACCGTGATAGCGTTTTTTGTTGTAGCGTGTAATATCGGTAGGATATTTTGTTACTAGCATATATTTTTAACAGATTTTTACAACAGTAGCTAAGTGCTCTGGAATTACAACATCAGCAGTGGTTCGAAAAGTACAATTTCCAGTGTGCCTTTTTCGATTTCGTTACAGAGCGTCTCGCTTTGTAAAAAAGGATGGTAATTTATGTGCATATTCCTCACTCCGGCAGGAAAGTAAATCTACTATGAATTTTTTAGACAATTGTAATTAGCGATCAAAAATTATACTACAAGAATAAAAATCTATTCAGAAATTTTGATATCGCGGCGAAATGCGAATAGGTGAAAAGCTACAAGATTGTTTTGATTTCGAGGTATACGACTAACAAACGCTTAAGAGTTGGAGTGTTAAGACTAGTCCTGGGATAGTCCCAGGCGAAAGAAGACCCACGTCAATTTCCACTAGTGTTTCCTTAGCGTCACGCACCGCTCATTAGAGTGGCTGGTGGTCAACATGTAGACCCTGGCTGCTTAACACATGACACANTTCGTTAATTTATAAAAATATCAAATTAGCCCGTAATCCTAAATCCTGATACATAAAGTTAGCCTATTAATTTAACACAGGTACGACTGTACTCAGTGTTGCACTATCAAATGCAATTGACGCGCCTCTATGCCAGGGTTTTTATGTTCCTGGTCAGGCTATACCTTTTTTACACAATACCCTGTGTTCTACAGTAAAAACTCCTATTAAAAAAAAGACATTTAAAAAATCATAAAGTCTAATGTCATTTTCATAACCGTCATTTTTGTAACCCAAAACTAAGCAAAGAGTAGACTATGAAATAACCTACCACTACTACTTATTCACGTGGTGGTTTCCCAAATCAAAAAGACAACTTTTTTTGAGTTTTAATTTTAACTGAACTTTTTTATCATCACCTAACTAATTAAATGTTTTATAACACATAAGCAAAAATGACAAAAGTGGAGCTTTTAGGTACGCTATTCTCAACTTTTTACTGAAACCATTTACTAAAATAATAAAAACCACGTTAGATAACGACATATCGATATCGGATTACATAGTAGGACCTTTGATCTAAAATGGATGAATGATTTTGAAATCGTGCGCAAACGCATCGGTTGAATGATGCGCTTCTGTATTTGGAGATGGTCTCCATTTATTAACTTGTTAAAATATATGTTTCGGTGAATGGATGAATTTATTTATCGTGTAGTACATCAGAGCTTTTAAGGATGCAATTTTTCCATTAACCTTAATAAAGGCAGTGGCTATAATTTCCATTCATTTAATCTTATAGTAGAGCTGATGCAGTAATTTTATATTAGCATCTACTCTTTATTAAAAAATATTTTGTTGTATTTTGAGATTAGGTTGAAGTGAATTTAAATTGTTTTCGTCATAATTATTTTTACGTGATTATTTTGATATGAAGTATTTGGTATTAATATATAATTAAAAAATAAACTATATAAAATTCGTAGCAAACCCTTCCATGAACATTAATTATTCTATAGGTATTCCAAACTCAAGCCAAAATTGATCAGCACTTCCTAAATTCTCTCACTGGTCCTCGACTTCAAAAAAGGCTCTACACTCTTTCCCTAAACACCCATTCTTAACGCAAACACCAATGTCTTCGTTCAACCGGCAAACGACCCATGGTTTTCCTCCACTGTGCAATCCCATCGAACTGGGTCGGCCGCAGCGACGCGCGACCCTCTGTGCGTGGCCCATAATTACGTGCGCAGGAGTGGCGCAAAGTCATTCTTCGCGACAGGTCGGATATGACAGCGTGCCGGCCGGCTAAATACGTGTGACATTTTGCAAGGGTTGGGAAAGAATAATGCGTTTTTGAAAGATGATGGGAACTAAGCCTATTTACCCGACTGCGCCAGAAGAGGGTTATGTTTTTGACCATCATATGTGTTAGATTTGCTTGACCGGTAATAGCAACTCTTACCACAACAGTGGTTGAAGATTAGGCCGCGGAAAAAACGCACAAACTCGTATACAGGAAAGTTTGCTACTTTTCATAGCTACTTTGCGGTACCTAATTTTAAAAAGCCCATCGTGACCCATAATTACGTGAACAGGCGCAAAGTCATTCTTAGCGACAGGTCGGATAATATGACAGCGTGCCGGCCGGCTAAATACGTGTGACATTTTGCAAGGGTTGGGAAAGAATATAATGCGTTTTTGAATGATGCCAAGCACCATAATGGTGGGAACTAGGCTTTAGATGAAAATGTCATTTGTTTGTGTTGACCACCTTTGGATTACTCAACAACTCTCTTCACGCCTAATGGTAGTTGAAGATCAGGTGTCGGACAAGGTACACTCAGTTTAAAGAGAATTCGTAAGGGTTTTATTAAATTTTTCGGTAATTTAATGATATTGACGAGAAAGAAGGCCTATTAATATAGAAAAGTTCAGTTCTGGTGGTCCTGGGATCCTTAGGTAAAATTTCTTAGTTTTATCAACGGTCATTGCACGCCCTGCAGTGAAGTTACAACCTTATGAAGAGCCTTTTTACCGCATTTTAATCCTAGCGTGTGTTTTGTAAATAATTAACAAGCAACACCATTTATCGTCTAACTTAAACAAGCTACTCTAGTTCGTTTAAACTAAGAGAGGAAACTTATAAAAACATGTGACTTTTTGCAAAGATTTGCAAAACTGATATAGCGCTGTAGGCAAACAGCATGTATGATACAAATCTAACTTGTTATACAAAACTTTTGACGGACGGCTGTTTAATACTAGTCCATGTAATATCCGACCGCACACGTTAAACAAGACTGACATTAAAGATCACATCTATGTTTTCTGGACAAAGATATCAAAACTTTATAAAAAATACTAGCTTTCCGCCCGCGGCTTCGCCCGCGTGGAATTTTGCCTGTCACAGAAAAACTTTCAAAAACCGGAATATAAACTATCCTATGTCCTTTTCCGGGACTCAAACTATCTCCCTGCCAAATTTCATCCAAATCGGTTCAGTGGTTTAGACGTGAAAGCGAGACAGACAGACAGAGTTACTTCGCATTTATAATATTAGAATAGAAGTAAGATAGTATAGATTACGTCGCCTGTGGACTACTTCAAACATGTCAAAATCCTACATAACACAGTCGCTTCGCTGAATTTCCTGAATCTAGGTTAAAAGAAGGCCTTATATCTCAATTAAAACATTGCGACTTACATGAGAGGTATGGAGGAATTCATACCATTATGATTACCGATTAATTCAGAAATAATTAAACTGGTAATATTTTATAATAACATAAGTATTAAATTGATAGATTGAAGACTGACTGACTGACACACAAGTTTGAATTTATGCTGCACTTTGATTTGGTAGCTGGAAGCCTAGGTAGTAGTTGAGTTCCAATATGCAGATTTGTCTGTATGTACCGCTTAATTTATCTACATTAATAATTATGTTAAAGAGGAAACATTTGAGTGTTTGTTTCTTTGTAATAATCTCCGAAACTAGTGGACTGATTTGAATAGTCTAAAAATTTCTGATGAACATAAGTGGTACGAAATTCGCCTGGTCAGCTAATTAAAATATAAGTCGATATTCAAAGTACTAAACTGAAATACGTTTTATTTGCAATACATTAACATAAATATGGATATTTCTATTCTTGCTTTGCCATGTTATGAAGTCGGATACTTCTCGGACAGCCTGTATCATGAGGCACAAAGGGCAAAGGATAATGCCCCGGTAATGGGCACGGATGTCATTGACCGCCAAACTAAACGTACCTACTTGACGAATTACCATTGTCCTGACTGGTCCTAAGATATTTTGAGTGACACGCGAATTTTATAGCAACAACTTAAGAATTATGCTTACTTTTTCCCATTATAAGAAAATAATGTAGTTACAACAAAGCAGACATAATGGATTGTCAAACGTTCAAAGTTTTCAAGTCAACCGTTACTTTGCATAATAAATTACTACTTAATTTATAAATATTTTATCCAAGAAAATCAAGTATTTAAATCGATATGTGTCACCATAATTTTGTTTAAAAATAACAAAAGAAAACAGTAAAGTAATTGTTCTGAAGACGATGAAGAAATAGATCAGATGTAATTTAACTCTAAGAATAATCTGGATACTAACTTGGTAATTAATTGTGCGTGTGCTGTACAGTAATGTAAAGTAACATAATGTAATGGAATTTCTCTTGCTCCTCATAATGATGGGGTTGCGAAATATGCTTCCACTTCCGAAGCCATTCGAGCGTATCTCAAATTGCAGGTCACGATATAAAGCTGTTACAAAAGGTGCGTAATAATATGCAATAATACATCACTTTCTTACAACCGCAACAACGTAAAGCACATAAACCTACGTAGGTGTATAGTCGTAGGTAATACAGGCAGACACAATACAATAGCTGACAATAACTAATTCCCTATATTGCGCAGTTACACTAAGCGGGAAATTGACCGAGACGAAGCGCGAGCATGCATACCGAACTATGGGCGACACACGGCGAAGCTTCATGAAATGCGTGTTTACACTATGTGTCTTGCGCGTATTTGCGCCAATAATTGGTATAATTTAATTATTATACGGGTCCGATACAAACTACGCAGGTATACTATGATTTTTGACAGTTTTTTTACTTTACTAAAACATTGATACGCATTCAAAAAAGTGAGTAAATGCTATAAATACCTCTTCTTATCGACGGCGTCCTTTCAATCTCCAGCCACTGGTCACTTTGTTTCACATTCACAACTCACAACACTTCACTTCAATCAAAAGTGCACAAATCACTAACAACGCAGGGCATTTGATAAAATAGTTCGACTAAAATAAGAAAGAAATAATTAATTTATTAAGATTTTGTCCAAACCGATAATCACAATTAATTACGCAGCCACCGCGCATCGGCACTCGCGACAGACTGAGCGCCTTCACTTGGAAATTATTTATGATCAATTCACAACTACCCTCATATAAACATTGAGTTATAATGTACTACGTACTAGAGAAGACATGNGAGTTTGTTGCGGCGCTTCTTCTCAGCACTTGCCAAATGTTGGTCTCGAAGCGCTGGTAGGGTAAAAAGATTATGAGACATGTAGAGGCTCCTTAAGAGCAAAATGACGATTTGTAAGAACTATTTATTAGTCTAAACAAATAAAGAAACTTTGACTTTAAAGTTGGAGTATTAGGACTAGTCCTGATATAGTTCCAGGTGAAAGAAGACCCACGTCAATTTCCACTAGTGTTTCCTTAGCGTCACGCCCGCAGCGCTCATATAAGCGGCCGCGCGCACGCGCCGCGCATTACTGAGAGCAACGCACGCGCACACACTCCGCTGGACATGGCCGCTCGCATTGTAAGTACACTTTAATGGAGCAAGGTCTAGTCATAATTAGGATTAAGATGTGCCCTCAAAATATGTCAGTCAATTTTATGTCTGATCAAGTGAAATATTAAAATGACTTTGGCTAACCCCGCTTTTAGAGGTTGGGCCGATTTCTGAATTGAAATTTTTGGCTCAAGCGTGCTCATCCCTAATCATGAACTATTCATATTAAATTCATCTTTTAGTAAAAGAAGCACGCTCAAGTCGGAAATCTCAATTCAGTAACCGAGCTTTTCATTTTTTTTTAATGACAAAGTTATTAAATTTTAATAATAAAGTTAGTGGTAATGTATTGTAAAGGAAAAAGAGTGAAATGCATGATTCGTCTTTGACATTTTGAATCACTGTGTCGCTTTTGGAATCACATGCTAGATTGTGTAGAGCACATAAATGCACCCATCACAGTTGAGTTGAGTATACAATAATGTATTCACAAAACACTTTTCTAAGAGTTGCATCTGATATATACAAATGATACCTATGAATTCAGTCCATATCTTTGCTAGTTGTAAATAGAGATTATTGTATGACACAGTTCATTTTACAAATTCTTGAAAAAAATCTTCAACTTATTTTTTCTTTGCTCCATAACTTTCATTCTTAATTTTTAATTTAGTATGTTAAAAAACTGTCACATAAATATGCACTAATTAACAATATAAATATGCCTTATTTAATTTATAAGAAAGATATCTCACAATTTTTAACTAACATAAAAGTGTCTCATTGAAATATTTTACGTGATTTCCTGAGTTTTCCTTGTCCAAAGTTCAACAAAAATGAGTTAATAGCTTACTCAAATCTCAAATGATAATACCCAAAAATGTTGCCCTGAAATAACCCTCTAACATATTTTATTAAGGATGTCTTAAAAAGTATAAAAAGCCCGAATGTAGAATCTAATTACCTACCACTTAATTAATGTTACCTTATAAATCCTGATCAAAGCTTCAATTGAAACTGACATTTAACGGATGCAAGTTTTTCACGTTCTACTGATTGACTACAACTGCAGCTTTAAGTGTGCCATCTTTTATGAGCCGTATTTAAACAAGCCATCTGGGTGTCAACCTCGGAAAGTTCATTCGATAAAATTATAGCCTGACCAGGAACATAAAAACCCTCGCCATGTTGCGGAAAACCAATGGTACTAATTTCTTTTAATGGCAACAGTAACTGAAAACTTCATTGACATGTCACCTTGCATGTCAGTCTATTGCTGTCAAAGTGTAAACAAATTTTTAAATGTGCGCAATTAATTATGTGAATGAAATTGCTAAAATCTTTTTATAGTCGTGAAAGAAAAGTGGTTCACAATGTGTTAAAGTATTTGTCGAAGAGAAATACCAAGGGTTCGGACAATATTTTCATTGAATAATGTTTCCAACAAAGGTTGTCAAATTAACTGACATGTTTATCGTATAGTACAGTCCACTATGAAAATTAGCTGTGGTTTGTTTCAACTACCTATTTTAAAGTTTTTTGTCACTTTCTAAGTGTTGAATTATNCATGCTAATAATTTTAGCTAAACATGTATGGTTCTCACTGTTTGTACCTAACATCTTTATATACCATGTCTAATTGCAAATAAATGATTATGATTATTATGATTATTAAGAGTTGGAGTGTTAGGACTAGTCCTGAGATAGTCCCTGGCGAAAGAAGATCCGCGTCAATTTCCACTAGTGTTTCCTTAGCGTCACGCACCGCTCAGGCGGTCAACATGTAGACCCTGCTGGCCACAGAATAAGTAATAGTACAGGTACAGAAGGATTACTCCGCAAGACGATTTAAATAAATGCGAGTCTTGCTACGACGCGATACAGTGGAATTCAGCTCGCACAGCACTACGTACATACAATTTTATTCACCTACAAGTTTTGTCTCTTTCTATCGCGTGCCTCTGAACTCTTCTTACGCTGTTAGGGTTGCTGTCTAGTAGTGTCTAGTAAAAAATAATTAATATACTTATTTGTAATGATGTACGTATGTAGGTAAGTACGCATTCATTATGGAAAACCTTGCGAGAGGCCTTTGTCCAGCAGTGGACGTCATTAATTTGCTGAAATGAACGAACGCATTCTGAGCAGTAGTCATGGTAGGTTAGGTTCCTAAACTATCCTAAGAATTATTGATTACCTACATGGCCAACATACCTTTCAGCATCTTTGGGAAGCGAAAAAAGAGATAAATCCGGTAGATTTCTTTTCGAATTTAAACACTCGAACGCCGCACAATAATATTTCTTACTCTTTATGTCCATTTTGTAATAATACTTCAATCATAGAATTAGGTACTACAACGCACGCCAGCGTACTGACGGGCGCGCGCGTGACACTCGACTGATATAATACCCGCCGGCGGGGCGCTTCGCTGTAGGTAATTATCGGATGTACCGCGCGGAGTCCAGGATGCCCTGGCTACTTAAGTACTAGTATCTTAATATGTAAGTCTAGATATTAGCACGTCACTACCTTGTTTAATATACCACGCAATCTTGTATCCCATTCTTATAAGATACACCATACAAGAATGGATGGTAAATTCAGTGAACTGCTCCTGAATCGAATGTTAGGTACATTTCTATTTATTTATATTAACCGGCAGACAGTGGTGACTGAGTTTGTTGCGGCGCTTCTTCTCAGCACTTGCCAAATGTTGGTCTCGAAGCGCTGGTAGGGTAAAAAGATTATGAGACATGTAGAGGCTCCTTAAGAGCAAAATGACGATTTGTAAGAACTGTTTATTAGTCTAAACAAATAAAGAAACTTTGACTTTAAGAGTTGGAGTATTAGGACTAGTCCTGAGATTGTCCCAAGCGAAAGAAGACCTACGTCAATTTCCACCAGTGTTTCCTTAGCGTCACGCCCGCAGCGCTCATATAAGCGACCGTGCGCACGCGCCGCGCATTACCGAGCGAAACGCACGCGCACACACTCCGCTGGACATGGCCGCTCGCATTGTAAGTACACTTTAATGGAGCAAGGTCTAGTCATAATTAGGATTAAGATGTGCCCTCAAAATATGTCAGTAAATTTTATGTATGATCAAGTGAAATATTAGAATGACTTTGGCTAACCTCGCATTTAGAATTTGGCTTGATTGAACTGAACTGAAATTTTTCGCTCAAGCGTGCTCATCTCCTAATCATGAACTATTCATATCTTATTCATCTTTCTGAAAAAAAAAGTACGCTCAAGTTGGAAGTCTCAATTTAGAAACCGAGCTTTTAATTTTTTTTAATGACAAAAGTTATTAATCATTCATAATTTTAATAATAAAGTTAGTGGTAATGTATTGTAAAGGAAAATGAGTGAAATACATGATTCGTCTTTGACATTTTGAATCACTGTGTCGCTTTTGGAATCACATGCTAGATTAAATGCATGCTTAAATGCACCCATCACAGTTGAGTTGAGTTGTACAATAATGCATTCACAAACCACTTTTCTAAGATTTGCATCAGACACAAACTAATGAACTCAATTTATATTAATTGGTAGTTGACAGATTATTGTATGACTCAGTTCATTTTACAAGTTATTTAAAAAAAAATTTCAACTTCGTTTTTTTTTCTTTGCTCCATAACTTTCATTCTTATATTTTAATTTAGTATCTCAAAAAAACTGTCAGATAAATATGAACTAATTAACAATATTATACTAAACATACCTTATTTAATTTATAAGAAAGAGATCTCACAATTTTCGACTAACATAAAGTGTCTCATTGAAAAATTTAACGTGATTTTCTGAGTTTTCCTTGTCCAAAGTTCAACAAAAATGAGTTAATAGCTTACTCAAATCTCAAATAATAATAGCCAAAAAGCTTGCCCTGAAAAGACCCACTATTTAATTATGGATCTCTCCAAACCGTATAAAAAGCCCGAATGTAGAATCTAATTACCTACCACTTAATTAATGTTACCTTATAAATCCTGATCAAAGCTTCAATTGAAACTGACATTTAACGGATGCAAGTTTTTCACGTTCTACTGATTGACTACAACTGCAGCTTTAAGTGTGCCATCTTTTATGAGCCGTATTATAAATAAGCCATCTGGGTGTCGACCTCGGTAAACTAATTCGATAAAATTACCTTTTTTCCACAATACACTGTGTTGTAGAACACAGCACAGCACACAGTAAAAGCCCCTATTTAAAAAAATATAAAAAATAAATATTTAAAAAAGTCATAATGCCCAATGTAATTTTTTTTAACCGTCATTTTTGTAACCCGAAACTAAGAAAAAAGTAGACTATGACATAACCTACTACTACTACCTATTCACGTGGTGATCAAATCAAAAAGACAATTTTTTTTTAAATTTTAACTGAACTTTTTCATCATCACCTAACTAATTAAATGTTTTATAACACAGAAGCAAAAATGACAAAAGTGAAGCTTTTAGGTACGCTATTCTCAACTTTTTACTGAAACCATTTACTAAAATAATAAAAACCACGTTAGATAACGACATATCGATATCGGATTACATAGTAGGACCTTTGATCTAAAATGGATGAATGATTTTGAAATTGTGCGCAAACGCATCGGTTGAATGATGCGCTTCTGTATTTGGAGATGGTCTCCATTTATTAACTTGTTAAAATATATGTTTCGGTGAATGGATGAATTTATTTATCGTGTAGTAGGTACTTCAGACACTTTTAAGGATGTAATTTTTCCATTAACCTTATTAAGGGCAGTGGCTATAATTTCCATTCATTTAATCTTTTAGTAGAGCTGATGCAGTAATTTTATATTAGCATCCACTCTTTATTAAAAAACTAGCTGACCCGGCGAACTTTGTTCCGCCTTAATGGCAATAAATAACGGGATAAAAAGTATCCTATGTCCTTCTCCTGGCTCTAAACTACCTCCCTGACAATTTTCAGCTAAATCGGTTCAGCCGTTCTTGAGTTATAAGTGGAGTAACTAACACGACTTTCTTTTATATATATAGATTTTGTTGTATTTTGAGATTAGGTTGAAGTGAATTTAAATTGTTTTCGTCATAATTATTTTACGTGATTATTTTGATATGAAGTATTTGGTACTAATTTAAAATTAAAAAATAAACTATATAAAATTCGTAGCAAACCCTTCCATGAACATTAATTATTCTATAGGTATTCCAAACTCAAGCCAAAATTGATCCGCACTTCCTAAATTCTCTCACTGGTCATCGACTTCAAAAAAAGGCCCATTCTCTACAGTCTACAGTCTTTCCCTAAACACCCATTCTTAACGCAAATACCAATGTCTTCGTTCAACCGGCAAACGACCCATGGTTTTCCTCCACTGTGCAATCCCATCGAACTGGGTTGGCCGCAGCGACGCGCGACCCTCTGTGCGTGGCCCATAATTACGTGCGCAGGAGTGGCGCAAAGTCATTCTTCGCGACAGGTCGGATATGACAGCGTGCCGGCCGGCTAAATACGTGTGACATTTTGCAATTGTTGGGAAAAAATAATGCGTTTTTGAACGATGGTGGGAACAAAACCTATTTAACCAACTGCGCCAGAACGAGGGTTATGTTTTTGACCACCATATTTGTGTTAGATTTGCTTGTCCGGTAATAGCAACTCTTTCCACATCTAACAGTGGTTGAAGATTAGGCTGCGGAAAAACGCACAAACTCGTACACAGCAATTAATGAAAGTTTGCTACTTTTCTTATCTACTTCGCGGTACCTAATTTTAAAAATACCATCGTGTCATGACCCATAATAATAAAATTACCTACGTGAACAGGAGTGGCGCAAAGTCATTCTTCGCGACAGGTCGGATATAACAGCGTGCCGGCCGGCTAAATACGTGTGACATTTTGCAAGGGTTGGGAAAGAATAATGCGTTTTTGAATGATGCCAAGCACCATATAATGGTGGGAACTAGGCTTTTGATGAAAATGTCATTTGTTTGTGTTGACCACCTTTGGATTACTCAACAACTCTCTTCACGCCTAATGGTAGTTGAAGATCAGGTGTCGAATAAGGAATACTCAGTTTAAAGAAAATTCGTAAGGGTTTTATTAAACTTATCGGTAATTTAATGATTATTGACGAGAAAGAAGGCCTATTAATATAGTTGTTCAGTCCTGGTGGTCCGGGGATCCTTAGGTATGTTAGTTTTATCAACGGTCATTGCACGCCCTACAGTGAAGATACAACCTTATGAAGAACCTTTTACCGCATTTTAATTCCAGATTGTGTTTTTGTAAATAATTAACAAGCAACACCATTTTGTTCGTCTAACTTAAACAAGCTAATCTAGTTCGGTTAAACTAAGAAAGGAAACTTATAAAAACATGTGACTTTTGTAAAGATTTGCAAAACTGATATAGCGCTGTAGGCAAACAGCATGTATGATACAAATCTAACTTGTTATACAAAACTTTTGACGGACGGCTGTTTAATAACTAGTCCATGTAATATCCGACCGCACACGTTAAACAAGACTGACATTAAAGATCACATCTATGTTTTCTGGACCAGATATCAAAACTTTATAAAAAATACTAGCTTTCCGCCCGCGGCTTCGCCCGCTTGGAATTTTGTCTGTCACAGAAAAACTTTCAAAAACCGGAATATAAACTATCCTATGTCCTTTTCCGGGACTCAAACTATCTCCCTGCCAAATTTAATCCAAATCGGTTCAGTGGTTTAGACGTGAAAGCGAGACAGACAGACAGAGTTACTTCGCATTTATAATATTAGAATAGAAGTATAGATAGTATAGATTACGTTGCCTGTGGACTACTTTAAACATGTCAAAATCCTACATAACACAGTCGCTTCGCTGAATTTCCTGAATCTAGGTTAAAAGAAGGCCTTGTATCTCAATTAAAACATTGCGACTTACATGAGATATATGGAGGAATTCATACCATGCATTATGATTACCGTTTAATTCAAAAATAATTAACTGATAATATTTTATAATAACATAGTTATTACATTGATAGATTGAAGACTGACTGACTGACACACAAGTTTGAATTTATGCTGGACTTTGATATGGTCGCTTCATAATACAGCCATAGATTGTGCCAATATAGATCTGTACCATCCTAGACTGCATCCCACTTAACACCAGGTGCGATTGTGGTCAAAAACCTGCCTTGTTAAGCATAAGAAAACGTGTTTACGTTGAGTACCGCTAATAATTCATCAAAGTTCGCTAATGAAAAGTTCATACCTAATTTGAAAATTATAAATAACTTGAAAAAATCTAAAGTTAAATATTTGCAACAATATTTCTGTTAGATGTTTAAGGGCGCATTACGGGTTCATCCAGTGTCTTAGTAGCTCAGTTGGAAGAGCAGTCGCCCGGCAAGCGGAAGGTTGTGGGTTCAATTCCCGCCTTAGGCAGTTCGATTTTTTCAAGTTATTTATAGTTTTCAAATTAGTTTGAGATGCGACTCTTAACACTAAAAATTTAATAAGTTCATACCTAAGTAGAAGATATTTAAAAATTGTTTGCAGTGTATAAAGTCGGATATTTCCTGGACAGCCTGTGCCATGAAGCACAAAGGGCAAAGGATAATGCCCCGGTAATGGGCACGGATGTCATTGACCGCCAAACCAAACGTACTTGACGAATTACCATTGTCCTGACTGGTCCTAACATATTTTGAGTGACACGCGAATTTTATAGCAACAACATAAGAATTATGCTTACTTTTTCCCAATATAGGAAAATAATGTAGTTACAACAAAGCGGACATAATGGGTTGTCAAACGTTCAAAGTTTTCAATTCAACCGTTACTTTATATAATAATACCTACTTAATTTATAAATATTTTAACCAAGAAAATCAAGTATTTAAGATCGATATGTGTCATCATAATTTTGTTTAAAAATAACAAAAGAAAACAGTAAAGTAATTGTTCTGAAGAAATAGATCATATGTAATTTAACTCTAAGAATAATCTGGATACTAACTTGGTAATTAATTGTGCGTGTGCTGTACAGTAATGTAAAGTAACATAATGTAATGGAATTTCTCTTGCTCCTCATAATGATGGGGTTGCGAAATATGCTTCCACTTCCGAAGGCATTCGAGCGTATCTCAAATTGCAGGTCACGATATAAAGCTGTTACAAAAGGTGCGTAATAATATGCAATAATACATCACTTTCTTACTACCGCAACAACGTAAAGAACGTAAATCCACTAAGGTATAGTCGTAGGATCCAGCGTGCTATGGAGAGGGCTATGCTCGGTGTTTCTTTACGAGATCGAATCAGAAATGAGGAGATCCGTAAACGAACTAAAGTCGCTGACATAGCCCGACGGATCAGCAAGCTGAAGTGGCAGTGGGCTGGGCACATAGTACGCAGAACTGACGGCTGATGGGGCAGCAAGGTTCTGGAATGAAGGCCACGTACCGGAAAACGCAGCGTGGGACGCCCACCCACAAGGTGGACCGATGACCTGATAAAGGTAGCGGGAAGGCGCTGGATGCAGGCCGCTACCAACCGTGCGATGTGGAAGTCATTGGGGGAGGCCTATGTTCAGCAGTGGACGTCCTGTGGCTGAAATGATGATGATGATGATGATAGTAGTAGGTAGCACAAGCAGACACAATACAATAGCTGACAATAGCTAATTCCTCGTATGCTTACACTATGCGGGAAATTGCTCGAGTCGAAGCGCGAGCATGCATACCGAACTATGGGAGACACACGGCGAAGCATCATGAAATAAAAAAAACTCATAAATCTCTTTTATTTCAAAAAAATAATTCATGGCTTAAGCATCAGTATGAAGCCCATACGCACTTGTAGCACAAGTAACACGATTAGCCTCAGTCCCCTCAGTTGTGAATTCGGAATCGCCAGTTGTAATTTTAAAATCGCATCACAGAGTGAAGTAACTAACACCAAAAAACGGCAGAGCGAAGTGATTTCGAATGTTTCAACTGCTACGTTTTGTCACTTGTCTAGGAGGGCTAATTTTAGTCTAAGGGAGGGGAGCTTAGATTACATTACAGGAAACGCACAATATAATAAAAGAAAATAATGTAAGTAGCTGAATCTTTTTGCTATTGAGCACCATGAAAATTTAACACAATTTAGCCGATTTGTTTATTTTCACAATCGTTTCACAATGTCTATGATGAGGCGACCGCAGGAACGTCACTATTCGTGCAATCCTATCAATGAAGTACGACATTTTCTGGTGCAGATTTTATCGCCATAAATTATGAAACTTGATAGTCATGGATTTGACTGACAGCTGTCCGTCAAATTCCCGCCCCGCACCCCGCACTGTACATATTTTGTTCGCGATGTCTGTTCTATACGTAGTAATATTACTTCAATGCATATAAATCGAAATATTTTTTTACACTACTATGGTACTTACTTATTGTAGCAACCGTTATCCAGTTAATTTGTAAGCGGACGTATTTGAATATTTTATACTTTGTTTATAATTCTTGCAAAAATGAACTTAAATCGGGATAGCAAAATTATCAATGTCTTTTTGACATCGCTTTTGTCAAAACTTAAAGCTGCTTAAAGAAGTTTTTATTATAGGGATAAATTAACTAGAAAAAGGATTTAAAAATTATTTTGTAAATCCCTATTTTAACTAAAACTTAGGCCTTCTGTAGCCTTCCTAAAGTATCAAATTAGTTCATAGAAAACGCACTAGGGGCGCGTGAATCGTCCCTTAACAAAACGCTCCAACATTTTTTATTTTCACAAATTACAATAAGGTAATAGGTAATATTTTTAGGGTTCCATGCATACGTGCGGTACAAAAGAAATGTGAACCGTTTACCAAATTAACAATACACAGACGTCTAGGGTTTTCCATTACATGAATTTTTCTATTGAAATTGCGACTTATTTTTCTACCAACTGCCTGAGTTTTCATCTTCTATGTACGAGTAATTATTCCCAACAATGTTATCTTTACGGCCAAACCGTCACCTGATGTAACTTATGACGAATCGACCCAAGACAAGTGGGTGAAGGCTCTAACGGCCGGCCCATACTAAGCAGCGCGTCTTCCTTCCGATGGGACGTGGCTTATTACATTGTGACGTTTATTGCCGATATAAATATGTACATCATTTTACAAGTCTGTAACGTTAGTGACCACTGGATTTTGATTCATTTAAACAGATTTTAACGCGATACGCATAGGTAATACTGAAATATTACCTGTATTTGCCTGACGATCGAATTTCTCTGTTGCCACTCATTATTACTATGGAATCATTCCTAAAATCTTGTCAACTATTTACCATCTAAAAGTAACCATGCATATAAGTATGTTTTTGTTCCTTTTAGCTTACGTAAGCTATGTTTGCTTCTTCACAATAAAAGTATAGATTACATAATTACATAATATTCAAGGTGACCACATCCTAAAGAAAAAGCACAATTCAAATGTGCTGTCAAGATGACATCCGCTCGCTGTTAAATTGGTCGTGGAAGTCCTCGGCTGCCAGTTAGCTAACTGAGGGCCATGGTCCTCATCAATCAAGTTAATTTGGACACAAAGTTAAGACTTTAGTAAATGTCTAGCAAGAATGAGGGTAGTAAGGTTCAGTTTATATTTTTACAAATCGTGGAACACTAATACTTTGCTCATATTATATTTTATTTATACTTTCTCTGTGTACTCTATGGAAAACTTAGGAAAACTTAGGCTGAGATGCGCCACCTAATTTTGACCGTATAACTATGACGATAACCGGTGTTTTTTGTATGGAGTTTGACAGATTTTTGACGTTTGTCAAAGTTAAAATAATATGGTGCAACCCAGCCTTAGATAAGCTTGACGAGCACTACGTCAGTAAAACCACATTGACGTAAAGTTCTGAATAGAGTCCGTGGCGGAGCGCGGCGCAGTGTGATAATCGCCTTAGAGGTGGAGCATCACACGTTGAAAGGAAGACAAGATTTGAAACGAAATCAAAGGGCTACGGAAGGAATCTGAGATGAAAACTAAAGAGAAAATCTTCTATATGTCTCTCTTTGTAGAAACCCATCTATTGTTAATATACTATCGGAGATAAATATGTAGATAGTCCAGGAATGTGCGATCCTAACATTGTATGCATATGCGTTCACTGGAAGTAGTAAAAATAAACTTAATTGAAATGAATCGATGACGAGATGTCTATTAATTACCATGGCGGCGATCGCAGGCCGATATATGGCATGCATTTGCATTCATTTGTGTGAGCATAATATGCGGAAATGCATCAATAAAAAAGTAGAATTTATTCGATAAAACTTAACCCAGCATTTTTCTGGAAAACTCGGCACAACATTTTTTCGACAATCGTGAGGGATGCGAGTTCGCTTAGGCTGAGTTGCACTACCATTTTTACGTAAAAATAACAATAACCAGTGCTTTTTGTATGGAGTTTGACAGATTTTTGACGTTTGTCAATGTTAAAATAAGATAGTACAAGTCAAAAAAAATGTTAGAGTACAATAAAAATAAAAACAATATTTTGTTACTTGGACCACCGCCTTAAAAAATTACTTAAATATAATTATAATTATTATTAATTAATTATAGGGTTGCTATCAGCGTTGCCAGTTTTTTTTTTCGCCAAGTCGGGACTTTGGTACTTTTTGAGTAAAAATAGCGGGATTCTTCCGTCAAAAGCGGGACATAGTAAAAAAAACGTATATAATCAAAGGTTTATCTTTTTATTTGACTTAAAATTACGTTTACGTGACAATAGATAGCAAAAGTAGCCATAGAAAATGTATTTTAACAAAAAAATAATATTTTAAATCAGATTTACTCTATCGTTAAATTCGTCTTTAGAATAAAAAAAGAAAAAAATTAAAAAAGTTTTATTCTTTAGAATAATATGGCGTTTCAAACAATAGTCTGGTGAAGTGAGTGTCTCTCTCCGAAAAGCGGGACAGAGCCTGTCCCGCGCGGGACATTTAAATTTGATTTAAAAATCGGGACGTCCCTCCAAAATCGGGACGTCTGGCAACGCTGGTTGCTATTTACTTAAAGTTTGCGAATAATGTCGTCGGTCCACCTTGGACGTCGTAAAGGTAGCAGGGAAGCGCAGGGAAGAACAATTGATCAACGTGGAAGGCATTGGGGGAGGCCTATGTTCAGCAGTGGACGTCCTAAGGCTGAAATGATGATGATAATGATGATTTCGAATAAAAAATTTAATTGAATCGACTCTATCGATTGATCCGCTGATTTTATTTATTTATCATTCAATATACTATTTTGTGTTGTATCAATATTGTTGCGGAAAGATGAGACAATGTCGTTGTTTTTCTCGTCTGCGGCGCATTCAAAGCAGACGGTTATTTTTTCTCAGTAATCGTCGATGTCTTGGATTCGAATGCCTTGAATAGTTTAATAGCAATTAATCGCACCATTGACATCACTATTATAATTGTTGTTTTATTTATTGTAGCAAATGAACGATGACACGTTTTATCATATACTAACTTATACCAGCGGCTATGCGTTGATTTCTGTCTCATCTATGGAAGTCCTTCTCACGTAGTCCACAATTAAAAACACCCACCTGTCGTTCCCACCTATGTAGCCAGGATCTGCAGCTTAACCGCCAATAAAAACCCAACCAATGAAGGTCAAATTTGTCCCGGGGGAAAGTTAAACTGTCATTGGACCCGCAACGAAATTAATCAGAAGAACATAGGAGGAGTTCGAAGTTAAGGTTCGACTTCCCTCCATTGCAAAGCGGATGACAGGTGACAAACAAAGGTTTAGTGTAGTAACCTTTATGAAAACGATATGCACCATTAAGGAGGCCTATTACTCACCTACTTATTTCATACCAAAAGTATTCATTTGAATATTCATTTTCCTTAGCAGAACCTGCAAAACTATCAAAATAATTGAATCTCCATGCAAATTCATAATAACAAAGAACAATCTGTGTGTGCCTTTTTAAGTGAAAAGGAAAACCATGATGAGTCATGTTGACATTTACAGGTTCAATTAACTCCCTGTAGTCCTCCCTGAGAGTCCTTGCTTTGTCTCCTTTTTGTTTGAAGATTGAAATGTACAAGGTAACTCTCATTCGTAGGAAATACTTATTACTCTTTTGCTTATTAATCTGTTTAAATGGAAGGAATTAATTTTATTTTGAAGTAGGCCCGTGTCATGTGGTAGATATCAAAATAACTTCGGACTTAGCTCAATTTGACGATCAAGCGCCTCATCACATCACAAGATTTACCGGGAAATCAATGATCCTAAAATCAACCTTTTAACAAGAGTAACCTTTTCCGTATATTTCTTTTATTTCCTGTTTTGTTCCTTCTTTAAAATAAATTCGTCTTGAGATCAAATTCATGGTGGTTTACATAACAGATCCATTTAATCTAAATTCACTAGGCCTATATCCAAGGCTCCCACTCTGCATTCTTAGCGTTAAATCCATTATCACTGAGAGATTTCGCGCGTTGCGCAAGAGAGCGTTTTCCGGCACCCGGCCTTTGGGACCTTAGCGAAGGTGACATGACACATCCTTCAATGAATTGTAATTATGTTTATTTGGACGTAATCTAGAGCCGATTGTAGCTCATAACGATAGCTCTTTAATTATTACCGAAGATGTGTAATAACGTGAAATGTGATCACATTCTTCCATTGATGAGATCCTTCTTAAATCCACAGACACATACAGAATATGCCTTAATGGAATCGCTAGCTTATTGCACCCTCCGAAGATAAATATGTACAACAAATCGACCGGCCCAAGGCAGACGTCGATTCAGCCCATAGGGCAGTGGGCACATTTAACAAAAATCGGCCAAGTGTGGAGAGGGAGGGTGGCAAGATGAAAGTGTGACAAAGTTTTAT
This sequence comes from Ostrinia furnacalis, assembly GCF_004193835.3. Lineage (NCBI taxonomy): Eukaryota > Metazoa > Arthropoda > Insecta > Lepidoptera > Crambidae > Ostrinia > Ostrinia furnacalis. The sequence continues at coordinate 300,613 of NW_021131868.1, read as the reverse complement.
TTTGGTTGTGAGCAAACTGCCTGGGCCAAGGAATATTTTCAACATTGTTTTCTGGATAAAAAAACGGCTCAAACCTGTGGCCAAACTAATTCGCTGCTCAAAGTTACCTACTTTTGGTCTTCACTTGAATATTTTATTAACATAATAATATTACTATTTCCAGTTCACATTGGCAGCGCTGTGCGCGGCAGTGAGTGCCGCGCCGCCCGCTCCTCCGCGCCTGTACTCGCAGCACGCGCCTGTGCAACTGCAGCAGATTAGCCCGTAAGTGCACGCGAGGGACATTGCTATTATTATATTGGCAGGAGTAACCATTCTTGCTGTAAAATTGCTATGACTGTGTCAGTAGGGATCAAAAATCTATTAAAACAGTATTTAAATAATAATTATTTAAGCAATATAATAACATCGATATACTTATATGTATGTAGGTGTTTCAAAAATAACTGAACCTCATTTTTTTTCCTCTGTTTCAGATTAGACTATTACTTGGATAACCCGGAGGTAGCCAATTATTACAACCAAGGACAACAGAAACAGGGTAGGTCAATAAAATTTACCATTCATAATATTTTTAATGCAAGTATGTGTGTTTAGCTGTAGCTATAAATAATCCTAGATACAGTGCAAATGAAATTTGCCAAATCTGCCATTTGCTCTGATGAAATAGAGACGGTCGTACTCCTATAGTAAAGACTAATGACCTGATACTGATAATGATGGTAAAGATTAATCATTTATCTCGCCTCGCCTCTCCACCACTGCAATCAGGCGACCACTGAAGACCAGGGTCGTGGTGCTGTGCACTGCAGCATTGTGCTGATGGATTCATACAATGCTGTTAAGTTCTGTCATTTTCTGTTTTTAATGTGCCAAATTTTATTTATCTAATATCACCTCAAGCTTTTCCACACACTTGCTCTACTTTTTTATGTAAAACATTCCAGCCTCCTCCAACGCTGGCCCTGGTGCGCCGTCTCGGCTGGAGACCTTGGAGCCCGACAGCGAGGTGGAGCTCATCCCAGGAGCGCAGCAACCACAACAACCCCCGCAACAGGTACATAAATAAAGAACACCTATCTAAAGTTACCATTTAGACCGCAGCAGGTATGAAAACACCACCCAGCTGCGGTTACTTATTTAAAGAAGTGTTTAATATTACTATGTAGTATGAAGAAGTATTACGAGACGAGATATACCTTGGTGAAAACTGCATCTCATCTACTGGCCCCAGATACCTTTTAGATTTAAAAGAAAATGTTCTTTGAACATGCAAATATTGCGACAGACAGTTTGCCTATCTTTCAGCGCCTACATAATAATAGGGAGCAAAGTATCTTTCTCACATTAACAATAAAATGTCAGGCGTACTTTAAATTACTGATTTTATTTTCCAGACACCAGTATCTCCAAACATACCTGGTCTCGTCCCTGGACAGCGAGTCTTCATAGTTCACATGCCAGTACCTGGTTACAGGTATGTACCCATCTACATCTTATGAAACCTATATGAAATGTGCTGTTTTTCACAAAAAAAATTTCAACATAGTTTTGTAACCATAAAGTAAGGTAACCATAAAATACCATAGGCCGGAAGACGTAGCATGAGCAGATCTCCTACTAGGTGGACTGACGATCTAGTGAAGGTCGCCTGGATGCGGGCAGGACCGGTTGTTATAGAAATCCTTGGGGGAGGCCTTTGTCCAGCAGTGAACGTCATTTGGCTGAAATGAACGAACGAACAAACCACTGGATGAACACTAATACTGCCAGTATTATGCAACTATAATACATATTTTACTGTTACAGACCTGGCACCATTGGTGGTTACCAGCCCGTTTACATAGTGGCAGCAGCACCTCAAGGAAATGTGCAGTATCCTGGCAGTGCGCAGTTCCCCGGCAATGTTAATGGTACACTTTCTCTTTAATATCTTTAATTTAAATATTCTCTCTACAAAAACATTCCGGATTTAATTACTATATTTTGACCCTTAATCAGGCCCAAAAAATTCATTGGTTTTCAACCGTATCTTCACAGCATAAAGGTCAAATGAATGTGGGCTCAGTTAAAGTAGAGCCTGGTTAAGGGATAATCAACAATCTTAAGAAGTTTAGAGCTATTTAAAATGAAGCTAACTATGTAAAATATTACAAGGACTTTTGAGCATCTATTTTCTGCAAGTATGAAAAATACTAAAATATAAAAGAAGGACTATTAAATCGAAACAATTTATTTTATTATGGCTAAATCTACTATATAAAAATAAGTCGGGTTTTCCTCCCTGACGCTATAACTACAGAACGCACGAACCGATTTCCACGGTTTTACATTCGTTGGACAGGTCTCGGGCTCCGTGAGGTTTATAGCAAAGAAAATTCGGGAAAAGGGGGTAAAACGGGATCCACGCGTACGAAGTCGCGGGCGGCCGCTAGTCATTAGATAAAAATGAAAAATAACAAAATATTAAAATTCAACTTTACAGGCTACCAAAACGCAGTCCTCCTAGACCCGTCAGGCCAGGCAGTGTCCCCACTGCTAGGGTACCCTCGGTTTGGTGTCCAGCAGCACCCTGGCTTCCTCGTGGCACCGCAGCAGCAGCAGTTTGCTTACCAGCCGGAACACCCCGGCCAATACCAGTAAGTGGCTGTGCAGTCAGTTATATGTATAAAAGCGAAAGGTCACTGGCTGACTGACTGACTCACTCACTCATCACGAAATCTCAGAAACTACAAGTGCTAGGAGTCTCAAATTTTGCATGGGGGCTCCTTTTAGAAATTAGGTGCTCACTAAGACGGGATTTTGCAAAATTCAACCCTTAAGGAGGTAAAACGGGATCTAAATGTACTTTTTTTACTTGTTTTTGTATCGTGTGAAAATGTATAGTCTGTATGATATGATGATTTATTATGTAGATATGAACCTAAGTATAATAGAATAGAAATAATTTATTAATACAGAATATAATATTTATATCAGTACCTATCTAAATGACAAAAAAGAAGGTAGGTATATGTATAAACTGTGCCAACGAGCTCCCGCTCAGCGTGGCTCAGTATTTATCGTGACATGCTCAAAAAGGCATGTCTTATGTTAAATCATATCTTTTTGTATTCTATGAAAATAAGACTACTGACTTTCATTAAATATTCAAGAAAGCGGGTTGTTTATAACGATTCCACTATTGAAAACATATAATTAATTTTAATTTAATAATGACTGTATAATTATAAGATGCACGAAAGGTGGGCTTATCCATGTGACAGTCACTACCTTTAAATGCCGATACTGTGTGCCTACCATGAGTTTACGTTAGGTGAGCTCGCTAGCGAATACGTCAAAAATTCTATGAAGATTTTATTTCTTGAAAGTAGCCGCTAGGGGCGCTGCACAATATGTCATACATTTAAATGTCATTTTTTTACGCAGTCGCTAGCGAGCACACCTAACGTAAACTCATGGTAGGCACACTGGTGCTTTTAAAAGCAGTATTTTGAAATTAATCTCCAATTTAAATGTTTTTTTTTCTTTGAATACAGACAAGCTCCGCAAGCGCCATCTGGTGCGCGACCCGTGCAGCTGTCGCAGCTGATCGCGCTGCAGACGCACGCCGCCAACACCGCCAGCAATCCACGAGCTGCCAGCACCGGTGAACAATATTTTTATTAAGACAAATTAATTAGTACAATTTTTTAACTAATTACAGTTTTATGTTCAATAACACTGGTCGGCCGTTTGATGTAGTGGTTCAGAACGGACTACTATGCTGAGAGGTCCCGGGTACGATTCCCGGCCGGGCAGAAATTGAAATGATGAATTTTAATTTCTGTGACGGGTCTGGGTGTGACTATGTATAATATTTATGTATTAAAAAAAAAGTATATAAGTAGTATATCCGTTAAGCTAGCACCCATAACACAAGCATTAAGTTGCTTACTTTGGGGCTAGCTGGCGCTGTGTGAAATTGTCCAAAGATTTATTTATTTACTGGGATTATAATAATAGCCATAACTCAACAATGAAAGTTCTTAAGTGGCGACCACGAGCCGGAAAATGTAACGTGAGCAGGCCTCCCACTAGGTGGACCGACGATCTGGTGAAGGTCGCGGGTGGTGCCTGGATGCGACCGGCGCAGAACCGGTCTTTGTGGAAATCCTTGGGGGAGGCCTTTGTCCAGCAGTGGACGTCTTTCGGCTGAAACGAACGAACTCAACAACTCACAATCGAAAAGAAATTAGATTATAACATTTTGATAATTAAATAGTCTCCAATATTTCGGACCATGATCATGGAAAAACTGATTAATTTTGCTGAAAGATGCTTAAAACTCGGTTTCCATTCAACCTCTGCGATCATTCTTGGTACTTAAAGGCGTCCTTTGTGATAGCCTAGAGTCATCAGAGTCGATATACGACACCAAAAAGAACAATGAATTCTCTTATTATCACTTCAATAAAACAAATAGAAATCCACAAGCCTCTATCCATAAGCACATCTAAAAAAAATATACTGCACACTATTTATTAATTAAAGGGACTATTCCCATTTCTCGTTCCCACCGCTGCAACTCCTGTGTAGCCAGGATCTACAGCTTGACCGCCATAAAAACCCAACCAATGAAGGTCAAGTTTGGGGAAAGTTAAACTTGCTGATTTCTTCGAGCTAAAGTGTTCTTCTTTTGTTTATTAACTTTAATATCCTCATCCCAATTCCAGACTCTCAACAAAACGCCGAGCCGAAGCGCCTGGCTCAGCTGCGCGAGAGCAACGAGAAGGAAGCGGACAACCGACGCAACTCCGACTCCCGCGACAAGCAATAACTTCACTACTTTGAGAAAATTCTTGGTCTGTAGATATTTAGATAGCAATGAGGGTTTTCACGAATGAAAGATCCGCTAGATGGCGGGACGTGGATGTGCTGACTGCTGCGTGATTGGTGGATTTTGACATATCTGTCAATGTCATGTCAAAAATAACCAATCATGCAGCATTTGGACCTCGCGTCTACGTATTGCCATCTGGCGGATTTTTCATTCGCGTAAACCCTCATTGAAACACAAGTTCTTGCTTAACTTTAAAAAAAATTAAGGTTACACAGATTAATTTTGTCTCGAATATCGTTCTAAAAACAGAGCGAATTGAAAAGCCTTATACAAAAGATAGGATTCCTAAAACTCTTTTCTTTGTAATGCCATTTGAAAGAGTAGTTTCCTAAAAAATGCAAAACAAAATTAATGATATTAAATAAAGAAGTTACCATGTTAAATATGTTTCTACAGACTCAAGAGTCAATTAAAAAAAAGCGTGTATATATTTTGATTTTATGTAGTAATTTATTAAACACGTACGAAAAGAAATAACCGAAGTAAACTATTGGTACAAAAGAATTTATTACTGCAGCAGAATGAAGAATGTCAGTTTGTGATATTAATTTGAATTTGTACCTGATTGATGTTAAAAATCTTGAAAGTATTTTTAGATTAAATTGAATAAATACAATTAAATACTTGTGCCTTTCATTTCATTTCCTTTAAGTATAAAACCATAAAACGGTTCAAAAAGTATACAAACAATTTTATTGATAGCCTTTGATAACCGTTGTCAAGCAATTCACCTACATATTGACGTCTAATTTAAACCTAGACAAGTGGTTTAATCAATTTGAATGTTTTCAACAGAAATCTTCCGCGTAAAACTCCTTACCTGAAACATAGTCGCACTTAAAATAGTCAAATTAAATAGTTTGACTTCGAATCTCTCTAGGAATTTCACCGGAACCAACAAAAACAATAAATAATTTCAAATGGTCCTCATCTATATCGTTTGCTTCTCCAAATCTATTAAACTTGTGTCTATGCTAGACTACGACTTCTCAGACTTATCTCTCAAACAAACGCCTCCAATCGTTCGTTACTCTATCACTGAACAAAGCTACAATTTCCCTTATCTAAACTATGGCTTGTAATTGCGAATCCTAGGAAATGTAATGGCAAAAACGCCGGATGATTTCTCGGGAGTAGGGTTGCCAGGCGTCCGGCTTTAGCCGGACATTTTTGGCTTTTTAGGGACTTGTCCGGCCAAATATTGCCTTGTCCGGCTTGTCCGGCTTTTGTTAGGCTTTTTATTTGGCTGCCGCGCCAGGCGAAAGTCAAGCCACAGAATCATATAAGCGCACGCATCAGGATGTTGGATAGTAACCGATGATGATAGTACTCACTTATGAACTGACACTAATGCATGTCCGGCTTTTAGGGTAAAATGTCCGGCCAAATGAAGCACAAAGACGTAGCAACCCTACTCGGGAGCCCTTCAGATATGGAGCGATAGCGCACGCGACCGGCTTCGAGCGGGACGGCTTTCTACGGCCGGGGCTAAGGTTGTCGCGAGGTAATTAAAATAGTCTTTATAGGTTCTGTAATAGCCAGAAGTTAATGTTCTGAAATCTAAATGATCATTACATTTCTAAATTTTATTATAGCCTATTAAATACGCACGGAAAATTATGAAAATCTAGCGGACCCGACAGACTTCGTTCTATCTTCAAATTGACTCTACATTTTAGTTAGAAAACGTTTGTATGTGAAAAAGAAAAGGGCTGTTTTTTGAGTTTTCCCGGAAATTATTAGACTTATCCTCGCCGTAAAAACCATCCTTGGACTTCAACGAACATTTGGTAAAATTGGTCCAGGCGTTGCTTGTTGAGTTAAATGCGCTTATCAACAACAATCTTTTAAAGATTATTGAGTGCTACCTAGGACAAGAAAAAAATATCAATTAGAGCGAGCTGAATAGCAATCGACGGATTAGCAAGCTGAAGTGGCAATGGGCTGGGCAGGGCACATAGTACGCAGAACTGATAGCCGATGGGGCAGCAAGGTTCTGGAGTGGAGGCCGTGTACCGGAAAACACCTATAAGGTGGACTGACGGCATCGTAAAGGTAGCAGGGAAGCGCTGGACGCAGGCCGCTACCAATCGATCAACATGGAAAGCATTGGGGGAGGCCTATGTTCAGCAGTGGACGTCCTATGGCTGAAATGATTATAGCGAGCTTTTACATCACATGATTTTGATAAGTTACACAAATAAGAAGGTAACGAAATGTTCAAGCTGCAAAGCTATCCAGGGCTGGGATAAACCATGCCATTGTTTATTAAATTATTACTGTTAAAAATAAAAAAACAGCTTAGTTAATCTCAGAGGCGTTAGGCCCAGAACAGACGGTGAAACGCAACTGCAACAAAANCTTCTATGGAACATGACAGGAAATTAGAACTTTTCATTTTTAATAAATATTTGGACTATTTTAAATTTTCTCTTGTGAGAATTAATCTTAAATGGATGTTTGGTATGTTTTAATAATTAGAAAGAATGAAAGAAAGAAAGAAAAAAATATATTTGGCAACCAATTAAATCATCTCTATGTTCACGTTTCATACATTCATTGATATGAATTTTTCTATTTTTTACACATAAAAGCAAATTCAGAACAATTTTTTGTTGTTATTCTTATTTCTAGGTCATAAAGCAATAAAAATAAGCTATGCATAACCCGTGCGCAAAAATGCTGTAGACAGTTGTTATCTATTGTGTCTAGATTCGCGGGCCTTGAAGGATTAATGAATGAAAATTACGTTCATTAATACGCTTCATTCATTTGTGTCAAATAGATAACTTGCTTGTGCCATTTCAATGTATTTTGAGACACTATGGGCCTGCACCAAATAAACACAAGGGTTTATTGACCATGGTCAAACACGCGCGGTTTCTGGATAGATCTCATTGGCGAGGCACCTTTGACGGTAACTGTAATGTTCTCAATCAAATGTATGAGAATGCATTCAGCTGCTTCTGCCCATCAGCAACCGCGCGATTATTATTGTAGTCTGAACCAGGCCGTTAAGCTACTTACGACGCGATAATTTCACTTACCTATTCAATTCTCAATTTTTTAAGCACAACAACACTGATACTTCCTACATCCCATCCCAACTAATATTATAAATGCGAAAGTAACTCTGTCTGTCTGTCTGTCTGTTACGCTTTCCCGCTTAAACCTCGCAACCGATTTTGATGAAATTTGGCATAGAGATAGTTTGAGTCCCGGGAAAGAACATAGGATAGTTTTTATCCCGGTTTTTGAAACAGGGACGCGCGCGATAAAGTTTTTCTGTGACAGACAAAATTCCACGCGGGCGAAGCCGCGGGCGGAAAGTACACCATAAAGCTAATTTTCGCTCACCCTTCTACATCTTTCACCAGGCACAACCCTCCGAGGCGACATCAACGTATGCATAGTGGGTGACCCCAGTACGGCCAAGTCACAACTACTCAAGCAAGTGAGCGAGATTACGCCGCGGGCTGTCTATACCAGCGGGAAAGCATCATCTGCTGCCGGTCTTACTGCTGCCNTAAACTACCCCCCCCCCCCCCCCCCTTACTAAACATCGATTTAAAATAGTGTTCAACGCGCGTTTAACTTTTTTGTGGTAAGGCCCACCGTGTTTGGGCTCGTAGCGCCACTGGTTACTAACAGGACTGGTGTCAACCTGACGAGTATAATTGCGAATATGGCGATGTTTGTTGTGATAACTTCTGATTCTGACGTGTCGCATACTGAATGTATGAAACCGACTCCGTTCTGATGCGTCACGACACAACACGTCAGACAAATATAAACTATACAGTGGCGCCAACTGAGGAATCGAATGCCGTATCAATCGTAGAATTAGTTATTACGAAGGCGACCCCAGCACGGCCAAGTCACAACTACTCAAGCAAGTGAGTGAGATCACGCCGCGGGCTGTCTATACCAGCGGGAAAGCATCATCTGCTGCTGGTCTTACTGCAGCTGTTGTGAAGGTAATTAAAAGACCACCACGGGCGTACAAAAGTAGGCGTATAAAAATACAAAAGAAGGTCATCTACAAGGGCAGGGATTTGCACCCCCTGAAGCTAGAAGGCCTATAAAGGAGAATGACACTATACAGTGTGAGTCACGTTAAAGTGTACATATGAAAATAGATGAAACTAGACCTATTTTTATCGACAAAAAAGAGGTCAAAATTTTTTTGAGATTTTTTTTAAATTTTTTATAGAATTTTTTTCTTCCAATTACTTATTGTAAAGAAAACGTAATAACTTTTAAACTAATCGGTATATCCTGATAAAATAAAAACAGTACTAATGCTAAATAACAGGCGATACAAAAAAATACATAAAATACACAAAAAAGGCCAACAAATAATAAAAAATGATACTTTTTGAAAAAAATCTGCTTAAAAATTCGTGTTTTTTTGGTTATTTGATAAATTTCTCCAAAAAATGCCCCTATAACCGGTGGTTTTTATTACTTTTTATTTTTTTTTATCGTATTATCTTCGTAAAACCAAAAATCGCATGTCTCTACTATCCCTATCACAACGTTTGCAATGATTGTTTGAACTAAGCCTCTCCAGGCGCGCCATTCAACGCTTCGTTAACAACGAAACTGAAAATGGCTCTAGATAAGTAATAAAAACCACCTGTTATAGGGGCATTTTTTTGATAAATTTATCAAATAACCAAAAAAATACGAATTTTTAAGCAGATTGTTTTTTAAAAAGTCTCAATTTTTATTATTTGTTGCCATTTTCTGGGTATTTTATGTATTTTTTTAGTATCGCCTGTTATTAAGCATTATTACTGTTTTTATTTTATCAGGATATACAGCTTAGTTTAAAAGTTATTAAGTTTTCTTTACAATAAGTTATTGGAAGAAAAAAAATTCTATAAAAAATAAAAAATAAATCTCATAAAAATTTTGACCTCTTTTTTGTCGATAAAAATTAGTGTCCGACCGAAACTAGTTTTACGACCGAAACCGAAACCGAAAACGAATTTCGGCAACGGTGTCTATTTCGGCCGAAACCGAAACTTCCTTACAAGGCTCATATTTTGAGGGAAAAATTAAGAAAACGTTATTATAATCAGTCAGTATTTATTGATTTCTCTTTTTGAATTGCATTAAAATTGAACTTATAAAGTGCCTTTTTACTCTAAAAGGTATCAAATTATGTATTAAAAAAGAAAAAGAAGGATTTATAGTCTAGATTTTTTTTAATTACTCGCAATATTCAGGACATCTACATAACCCGTCCCATTGTCGGGTCTTTTACCTTAATAATTTCTCAAAACAAAATTGGTAGTACGTAAGTTAGTATCTAATGTAGGTACTTGCCACTTGGATACCTTGGTGATAAATACTAAAATGAACTTTGAAACTCTGAATCAATAATATTATCACCATGAAATGCACTATAGTCATTACTAGCTACTTAACTAATGTTTGTTTACGTATAGCATTTGCGAACCAAAAAAATATTATAGGTTAGATTAAACTTTATTATACTTTTATCAGTCATATTGAATTTTTTTTTATGTTTACACCCGCTCTTATGTTATAACGACATAAAACGAGATAAAACTGACTAAATTCAAAATAAATCACTCGAAAACTCGCCACCACAACAAAACAAAACTAATAGCAAACAAACAAGCGAGCGAATCACGACATTGGCTCTGATCGGATTTGTTCACTCATTCAACGCGCTGAACATGACCGATAACAGCGCGGAAACTCCCGAATGCACATTCGGTTTCGGTCGTAGTTTCGGCAAGTTTGCCGCCGAAAACGAAACTAAACCGAAACTCGTGTTTTTACCGAAACTCGAGTGACCCTGGCTTGAAAATTAAAAACTACTAGATTTAAAAAAAATGGATCTGTCAACAACACTGGACCAGAGTGATTCACTGTTTGTACTTCGAATGAGTGCCGTGACGTCACCGATCAAATAGCGCGAAATATTTGCTATGCGCAACTTTGGGGCCCTGTAACTTCTTTAATTGTAGAGATATTTTCATGATTAGTTCACAATTATTATTAGTTTTGCTTATTTTCAAGTTTTATTAAAAGAAATGACCTCTAGCTACCCATCTTTATCGCTCGCGCGTAATTATGTTGCTGTCGCGCTCGCACATTCAACTCAATCGACAAAATTCTACGTGCTCACGGACCGGGCTTTAGATTAGTGTAAACTTGTTGATGATCTTTTAAAAAAATAAATGAACCCTGGTTTTTAATTACCACAGGACGAAGAATCCTTCGACTTCGTGATAGAAGCGGGCGCTTTGATGTTGGCAGACAACGGCGTGTGCTGCATCGACGAGTTCGACAAGATGGACCCGTCCGACCAGGTGGCCATCCACGAGGCCATGGAGCAGCAGACCATCTCGCTCGCCAAGGTCAGTATTCCTTCACTACTTTACGGTATCTACCAGTCTACTTCTGTATTCCACAATACTCTACCTACAGTCCCCATAACAATAGAAACCGACAATTTCGCAAATGTCGTATAATAAATAGACTCAAACAGAACTTAAACTGACCCACTTTCCGTAACATTATGTAAAATAGGTTGCAAGTAAATGGCTAAAACACAAAACTACACATTACAATAAACTAAGCTTAGTCAATTTTGGAGCGGACTCGTGGACCGCAAGAGAGATCATTAAACAAGCATATGTGAAAACATATTAATGGTGACAAGTTTATTAAATTGTTTAATAAGGGACTATTTCCATCTCTCGTTCCCACCGCTGTAACTTCTATTTCGCCAGGACCTTACAGCTTGACCGCCTTAAAAACTCAACCAATGAAGGTCAAGTTTGTCCCGGGAGAAAGTTAAACTGTCATTGGACCCTCAACGAAATTAATCAGAAGAAGATAGGAGGAGTTATTTAATTGTTTGTCTACCTGGTTTTTCATACTGTTTTTTCCTTATAAAATAAAATATATACTCTAAATGCTAAATAATTATTTCCCAGGCGGGAGTCCGAGCAACACTCAACGCTCGCACGTCGATCCTAGCGGCCGCCAACCCTATCGGCGGGCGCTACGACCGCGCCAAGTCGCTGCAACAGAACGTGGCCTTATCTGCCCCTATTATGTCGCGGTTCGACTTGTTCTTTATATTGATTGGTGAGCTTTCTACGACATATTTTTTTTACCTATTAGGTACAGTACAGGTGACAGAAATGAGGAGAACCAAAGTGACCGACATAGCTCACAGAATTGCTAAAATCAAGTGGCAGTGGGCGGGGCACATAGCTCGTAGAGACGATGGCCGTTGGGGCAGAAAAGTTCTCGAGTGGCGACCACGGACTGGAAGATGTAGTGTGGGCAGGCCTCCAGCTATGTGGACCGACGGTCTGGCAAAGGTCGCTCTCGCGACCAGAACTTGGAGTGCAAGTGTGGTTGTGTTCCCCAGTCGATGAAGCACATAATGTCGTGTCCTGCTTGCCCAAACAACTGCACGCAGGAAGATTTAATGAATGCTGCTGACGACGCCACTCTTGTAGCAGAGTTTTGGGCTGACACTGTGTAGGTTTGCTGTCGCGGATGCCTGCCTTCACACTATAAAAACGCTGCTATGACGCTTCTGACGCCCTAATGTGAAAGCGGTCTAAGCTAGACGAACACGATTAAATGTGAAAAGTGTCGTACAGGTAAATTGTAGTATACTGACGACCCTGGTTTCAAATTGTACTGGAACTGGCATATCCCTTTCTTTAGATAAACACAGCTACTATCCGTTCGCGATAAGTTTGCCGCTGGCGATATGACGTCACTCGAAGGAAAGCGTCTATAACTTATAGAAAACTATATTGAAAATATTTTTTATTTATTAATATTGATAAAAATTGTGTATCTGCGTAAAATAAGACACTTAATTGCGTTTAATCACTAACTAATTGCGTTTAATCGCGGTTGGGGGAGGGGGCGCGCGTTCCACAGACCGGCAAACTTAGCGTGAACGGGTAGTAAGTGGGAACAGGCCCCCTCTCTCATTACAACTGTCTACAGCATTTTTGCGCACGGGTTATGCATAGCTTATTTTTATTGCTTTATGACCTAGAAATAAAAATAACAACAAAAAATTGTTCTGAATTTGCTTTTATGTGTAAAAAATTGAAAAATTCATATCAATGAATGTATGAAACGTGAACATAGAGATGATTCAATTGGTTGCCAAATATATTTTTTTCTTTCTTTCTTTCATTCTTTCTAATTATTAAAACATACCAAACATCCATTTAAGATTAATTCTCACAAGAGAAAATTTAAAATAGAGTCCAAATATTTATTAAAAATGAAAAGTTCTAATTTCCTGTCATGTTCCATAGAAGATTTTTCGCATAAAAATCTAACCCTATCATGCTTTCAGTATACTGGCCTTGGTAACGTCGTCTCTCAAATCTCACTATATTTTGATGAAAGCGTGCCCCTTGTTCTTGCGAATAAGCCCCCATAATTATTTATAAATATATCTCAATGAGAATGGGACGTGCATCTTTAGAGACATTCTACTATGAAGATGGAAAATTCAAATCGCTATAACTTCTTAAAAAGCAAATATATTCGATTTGTAATCGCACTTTTTTATATAAATTTGCTTATATAATCAGAATATAATAAGTAAAATCCATGCGCAAAAAAAATTGTTTTTTTTTGTTGACCGGTGTTATCATATCTAATGGTTACACTTTATACGTAGATGAAAGCAGTGAGATGGTGGACTACGCAATCGCCCGCAAAATCGTCGATCTGCACTGCAACAAAGAAGAAACTTATGACTGCGTGTATACCAGAGAAGATCTGCTCCGGTACATCGCTTTCGCGAGGTCCTTCAAACCCATCATTACTGAGGTAATACCTTTAATGAAAGTTGATTTCAAGAGAGGTAACCTTTAGTGGCGCAAGTACACTATGCGGAAAATTTACCTAGACGAAGCGCTAGATTGCACACCAAAGTATGGGCGATGCACTAGTGGTCGAAGGAGAAAATAACCGAAATGGTGTTTACACTATTACGTCTCGGCCAATTTCTCGCATAGTGTACTTGTTTGCACCATAGAAATTCTAATCTAAATAAAAACGAAATCTATATTGTCATTAAGATTTGGTATCGACAATCGTTGTAATAAGGAAGTCGTCAATATATTTTAGTAAGTCTAGTTCTATCGTCAGCACATCAAACGGACACAGATAGGCCTATAAAAGCCGCTTGTGTGGCTGGCATACATTTAGTATGGAAGCTGAAATCATTGAATTTTCGGGAAGATCCAGTTTATTCTGTAACCTATTATTGATACCGTTTAATAGAGCAATTCAGGATCAGTAGCCAGTTTTTTTTTGTATCTTGTATAGTTTAGAAATAATCGAGAGAGATCACTTATCATTTCCACCTTGTATTTGTAAACGTAGTACTTTTGTAAGTACTACGTTTGTACTAAAATAAATAGGTATTTAACGCAACAGTATTTCGTATTTCGCCATACTGTGAGTCTGTATCATCATCATCATCATCATATTATGAGCCATAGGACGTCCACTGCTGAACATAGGCCTCTCCCAATGCTTTCCATGTTGCCTGGTTGGTAGCGGCCTGCGTCCAGCGCCTTCCTGCTACCTTTACGATGTCGTCGGTCCACCTTGTGGGTGGACGTCCCACGCTGCGTTTACCGGTACGCGGCCTCCACTCCAGAACCTTGCTCCATCGGCCTAAGGCCGGCTCTAAGGCCTACAGCACTATTATTAAAACATTTCATATTCCACAGGAAGCCGGCAAGCTCCTAGTGGAATACTACACGGTGCTCCGCGGGCGCGACGGCAGCGGCGCGTCCGGCGGCGGCTCGTGGCGCATCACCGTGCGCCAGCTCGAGTCCATGCTGCGCCTCGCCGAGGCCATGGCCAAGATGCACTGCAGCGGACACGTGGCGCCGCAGCACGTGCACGAGGCCTACAGGTGATTATAGCCCGGTCGCCGAGCACGTACAATTTCGTCCAATGACCCCAAGCTACCCAGCCTTATCGCTCGCGCGTAATTATATTGCTGTCGCGCTCGCACACTCACTGCGGCCGCTCGTCGCACAGTCGCGACAGCAATAATTACGCGCGAGCGATAAGGATGGGTAGCTTGGGGTCATTGGACGAAATTCTACGTGCTCGGCGACCCGGCTTTAGTAGATTATGCCCATAATCCATATGCGGAAACACTAAATTTACTTAGACACAGCAGTACACGGATACAAGTTACACACTCATCTGGATTATCGATAAACAGACACTATCGATTAGTTACGTAGACAGCGGTAGATACGGACACCCAAACCAGTTAGTAAGTTACATCCTAATAGAGTGAATAGTCATGGTTTAGTGACATCGATTGGTGAAACCGAAAGGTACCCATAGGACCGCAAGAGGCAGTTGTAGTCCACGATCCTGAATTGAGTACCTCCTCCTTTTCTTGAAGTCGGTTAATAATCGATACAGTATCGATTACGCGGCAACACTACCTCGCATAGACATCAGACTCGGCCACCCAAGCCGGTTACATGCGCGAGCTCCTCGTGCAATACTACACGGTGCTCCGCGGGCGCGACGGCAGCGGCGCGTCCGGCGGCGGCTCGTGGCGCATCACCGTGCGCCAGCTCGAGTCCATGCTGCGCCTCGCCGAGGCCATGGCCAAGATGCACTGCAGCGGCCACGTGGCGCCGCACCACGTGCACGAGGCCTACAGGTGATTATAGCCCGGTCGCCGAGCACGGAGAATTTCGTCCAATGACCCCCAAGCTACCCATCCTTATCGCTCGCGCGTAATTATATTGCTGTCGCGACTGTGCGACGGGCGGCCGCAATGAGTGTGCGAGCGCGACAGCAACATAATTCGATTATTAATTAGTCACAGCAGTACATGGATACAAGTTACACAATCACCTGGATTATCGATACAACACTATCGATTGTGTATGCGGCAACATTATGCCACGTAGCCGTAAACACTGTTACTCAGACCAGCTACAGCTATACCTGTGATCGGCATATTAATAACATTTAATTTACTTTTCACAGATTGCTGAACAAATCGATCATTCGCGTGGAGCAACCTGACATCCATTTGGACGAAGAAGAGCCTCAACTGGAGCCGACGATGGACGTCGACCAAGACGTGCCCAACGGCACTGCGGATACTAGTAAGTGGGAGCTTATTAAAAAAAACCTCTTTAGAATAATAAAATGCTCAATTTACACATGGAAGAATGATTAGTCAGATAAAAAAATCATGCTTACATACTTCAGCATACTCATGCGTCCACTCATGCAGGCGAAAAAGGATATTATTAATAAAAGTATTTTTTTAAATATGCAATTAATAATGTAGAACCTAGAGCCGACACCTATAAAGGTCGCGGGAAAGGAAAGGCTGGCCATCTGGAAGTCATAAGTGAAGGTCTCTATTTTTACTTTTATTTTAGACCATTATCCATGGTCTATGTTCAATGGAGCGTATGAACGTCCTTTGTTTACTAGAGCTAAAATGTTTTTAACCTTCTTTCCACTGCTTTCTGACATTTTGCTAATATTTCCTTCAGACGGCCACGTGAACGGAGACTCCGCTCCCAAACAGAAACTGACGCTGTCCTTCGAAGACTACAAATCCCTCAGTGACATGCTGGTCGTGTTCATGAGGAAGGAAGAGGCGGAAGCTGAGACTAGAGGTGGGTAGCACTTTGAAGTGGTGGGAATATATTTCCCAATATATTTTGAACTTTATTGCTTTGTTTGAAGGTTCAAAAACAGAGATTTTATAAAAGAAAACTAATTTTGATAAGATTTTTTACTTATTGATTGCTACAAATGAGACTTCAACCATCGAACTTTTTAGCTTGCCGACCAATTAACTATAAAGAGTTGTGGGTTCAATGAAAAGTCTTGGGAAACATCTTGTTCTAGATAAATAAATGTGAATTATTAAATTGTTGCCTATTTATTAAATTACACACATTAGTAATAATAATTGACATTCTGTCAGTCAAGTAACTTTTACTTTCCATGTGATTGAAGCCCGCTAACGGACAAATAGCGGAGGTATAGATCGTTTCTTCCACGAAGACGCGCCCCACCAATTTTTGATCCAGGGAAGCGCGGGGTGCGGGGAGTTTGATCCGAGCTATCCGAGTGTCATTATTGTATTGTGCGTGTGCTCCTCAGATCATAGAAAGAGAATTCTATGATCTGAGGTGTGCTCTCATGGATAATTTAGCGTGTACTGATAACACTCAAACATTAGCGGAAGAATGGTGGGGTGCGTCTTCGTGGATGAAACTAAAGCCTGGTAGCTTGGGGTCATTGGACAAAATTCTACGTGCTCACGGACCAGGCTTTATCTACATTTACGGAATCGCAACCCAGTCTAATTGAAACCTTATTTCTATGTCAATACAGGTGAAGAAAGCGCGGGCATGCGTAAGAGTGCCGTGGTCAGCTGGTATCTGGAACAGCTGGTAGCGCGCGGACACATCGAGAGCGAGAGCGAGTTATTGCAGAGGAAGACGCTCGTCGAGAAGGTCATCGACCGTCTTATGTACCACGTGAGTGTATATTATGTTAACTAATACTTATTTACTTTACATGTGGGCGGGGCACATAATGTACAGTCAGGGTAAAACAGTTTGTGACACCCATAGTAGCCAAAACATTCGCAAGGTTGTGTTATCAACTTTTTTGGCCACTATGGATGTCACGAACTACACTCGCGAGCAAAAGTAAGGAATCACCCCATTCGTTTTAAGTAATCTTTGTAGCTAAACAACTATGAAGTTTAAATTAAAAATGTTACCAGTTTAAAGGTTACATTACAAACTTTAACTTGATACTAGGAATTGGGTGATTCCATACTTTTGCTCGTAAGTATATTTTACACTGACTACATAGCTTGTAGAACTGAGGTTTATTTGCATAACCACATTGACACACAATAAGCAAAAAGTTTAAAAGTGTAACAAATACAGAAGTAGTATAAAAAATAGTGACATTACAAGCAATATAAAAGGAACATCCTGCGCTAAGTTGCAAGTGTGCCACAGCGATGCAAAAAAGCAGAGAGCTCAGTGTAAGAACACTGCTCTAAAAAAGAACAGAACACTGATTTTCAGCTCTGGCCTGACAAAAGAAAACGATCGAGTTACCTTGACATTATTTCACACTACTCTCTGTTTCACAGGACCAAGTGATAATTCCTCTGTCCACGACGGGTCTGAAGGCCACGCAGAAGTCCGCGGACCAGGAGTTAGAAGACGACCCGCTGCTCGTGGTACACCCCAACTATGTGGTCGACACGTGAACTGTGCAGCTGTGACGTCACGGGTGTTAGGCATAAGCGAAACTTTTTGAATACAATTTGGATGTTTCTTACTTTTTAGTTTTATTTTTCTACTTAAGAGCGTTTAAGCCGTTTGGCGCAAAAACAGTACTTTTTCAACTCGTTACAATCATTAACCAGTAATACTACAAATATGTTATAGGCATAAATAGTTAGGCAATTTCGTCGTCTAAATAGTTAATTGAGAAAATATTGCGATTAGTTTAGTATTTAAGAATTCTATCAAGATAAGTCCACACAGGTTTTGTAAATTTCCACTTTAGCGTCAGTTTACAAGCTGAAATTTTTATAAAAATACTGTGAAAACGATTTAACAAACATTTATATCCTATAGCATAGATCCTTGGGCAAATAGTTATCTGAGAAAATTTTTAGATTTAAGCATTTTACAATAAGAAATCACAAATTAAAAGAACGTGAAATACCCAAAAATCAAAGTGATTTTTTCACCAATATTCTTCCTTTATTCAACACAAAAATAGCTTAATATAATAGAAGAATATCTTATCTAAAATATTTACTTTGAAATTTAAAATAATTCATTGTAATTTTTTTTCTATGAGTATTTGAAAACTACTATAAATCGCCGCGCACGAATCGTTCAAATTCAGTCCGCCTCGAGGCGTTCCAGAGTGAGGTCACGTCGCTCGGTGCTCTGCTGACATGTGTCACGCGTACGTTGATCTTTGACAGGTAGCTGGACTTTTATAGTGTATCCGCAAAATCTTGGTGGTAGATTTTGCGATCACGTGGTAATTAAAATATTTTATTGTTATTTTTCATTACAGTCTATTTTTACTACAAATTCTATTTCAGACGTAATGAAAAATAAAATTAAGTTATTTTTAGCGATGAAACGAAAACGAATGACGAAAATTTGGAACAGCAAGTTATGTATGTATACTAATATTATAAAGAGGAATAATACTAATAATTTATTTGCCATAAATAGGTGGTTACAGAATAGTTAATAGGAACGCTCTGCCAGCAGGGTCCCACCTAGTTGTAGGGGGAACATACACAACATATTACAGTCGGAAAATCTTTGCGGTAGGTACCTCGGATTGTAGTTAGTTGGACAGTGGTCATTTGACGGCCACTTGAATCGTCTCACCCCTAAGCTTTTGGCTACCGCCGGCGCACTAAGCCGGTTGATGCCTAATCTCGGAGGCCCGGCTGCACTGAGTCGCTGACTATACTTTTGCGTCGCGCGTTATATGGTCCTATATGGGGCTCGAGTATGGCACAGTGCTGTGTAGTCGTGGAGCATCCTACTGTTCAAAAAAGCGCAACGCATGATATCACTGAGGCACAGGCTAAGGTAATTCGTGGATACCGCATCTATGCGGGAATAGACGGACTGCGGATTAGAATCCGCAGTCCGTCTATTCCCGGTTGTGGACACTGACTATGTCCCTACTGAGGATAAATGGGAAAAAAAATTGTCATTAGTGGCGACGTATAACAATCCTACTAATATTATAAATGCGAAAGTTTGGATGTCTGGATGTTTGTTACTCTTTCACTCAAAAACTACAGAACGGATTTTGTTGAAACTTTACATTGTATTGTTTATAAACCAGATTAACATAATTATAGGCTATAATTTATGACGATATGTGACAAATACATTTCAATAAATAAATAAGACGTGTCTAAAAAGCGCAATCTATCGTCATTGGTTAAACTCTACAGCGCTGGNCGCGCACGCACACACTGACAAAATTTAGCGGGGATTAGCGGGGAGTTGCACCGGTCAGTGTGTGCGTGCGCGCCGCATACGTATTGGCGCGCTCACATACAAAAACCGCGCTCGGTGCGTTTCTATGAAGATGACCTACTCATTTGTATTTACTCTGGTTTCACCGTGTGTTCTGGGCCTTAGTCGTACACTAACTAGACCTGTAGTTTTGGACTCCGATGGAGTTAAAAACGAAATCTACTTGTTGATCATTATACTTTAACTTTGACTACGTTTGTGCAAAATATACAACGTCGAAATAGTCATAATAAAATACGAAAGCGTGTCTTTTACAATTTAAGGTGGATTCATATTTGTATGACGTGTCATGTGATATATCACAATGGAATCGATTTCAGTTTCAGATTTTAATAAACTCTAGTTACTATCTAGGTCGTGTCGCATACTAAATGTATGAAACTCTTTTCTGATGTCACATATCACGTCAGATAAGTATAAATCCACCTTTATATACCAAT
This sequence comes from Ostrinia furnacalis, assembly GCF_004193835.3. Classification (NCBI taxonomy): domain Eukaryota; kingdom Metazoa; phylum Arthropoda; class Insecta; order Lepidoptera; family Crambidae; genus Ostrinia; species Ostrinia furnacalis. The sequence continues at coordinate 280,133 of NW_021131868.1, read as the reverse complement.
AGTTTTTAGTTTCAAGTTGTGTGTCGTCAGGCGAGCGATTTTAATCGCGTTAGTGCCGTCAGCAATCGAGTTATTTCAGTTGTTAGCAATGGACAGTTCCTACGGCTATTTTTTTGTTAATTTGCAGATGGTACGCAGTGAGGGTAGACGTGAAAATTTTATCGGCTAGTGTGGGGGCAGTGTCGATATTTTTGTCGATGATTTTATAAAAATGTCACTTGTGCTGTGCTAGATCTAAGTCGTAAAGAGTTTATTTGAAGTAACAGTTCTTCCATTTTTAACTAATAGAATCCAGAATTTAAAAAATATCGATACTTATTAACATCACTACGAAATGAAGAGAGAATCGGAATCGGAACACTGGCATTTGTTAAAGTCGCTCGCCTTTAAAATTATACATTTTTCGCTTGTTTTTAAGACATTTGTACATTGTTATTGATTAGTTATAGTCGCTTCTAATGTATCTGACTTAGTTTGTAAATGATGTAAAAAATATTAAAAGAAAAAACCGTAACTACGCCGTTATACAACACTAATAAAGAAAAAATATATACCCAAACCTGAGATCGGCGAAAAAAAGTATTTTTTGAAAAAGTCAGTGCATATTTTTTTAAGGCGGTTGCTAGACAGATTGTAACACAAGAAAAAAATAACTTGTGAGGATTGAGTTTGTTTTGTGGAAAAAATGAATGTTAAAAAAAGATTGCAACCGCCAAAATAAAAAAAAATGGTTCTGAAGTTTCTGGGAGAGTCACAATCACAACGCCTTCGGGCTTTCTGTTTCTGTTGTCTCTTTCTTGCGTAGTGTGAGAGAGAGATGGACGACTTAGCCTTGAAGAACAAGAAATGAAGAGAGAAGAGTTTATTTACAATAGTTGTCTCTTTCTACGAGAGATGAACTATTGTTGATAAAATTGAAGACTTCAAGAAAGAAGAATAAATAACTTATTTGCAATAGTTGAGGTTCTCTTTCTCTAATATAACGGGAATGTGAGACTGAATCAACTATTGTAAATAGAAAACTGAAGAAAGAAGAAATAAAATGGGAAGCCTAGAAGAACGAAGTCTTTAACTGAAGAATACAGAAGATCAGTCAAGAAGAAGATAGAAGAAAAATAAAGAACTTTGTGTATGTTATTTCAAACCTTCTTAAACAAAAAGACATTTAAAAAAAATCTTTAATTTATTACAAAAGCTTTTATAAAGACTTAAAAAACTACGAACTAAAACTCGTTGCTAAAAAAAACTAAAAAGTAAAGAACAATTTTTATTTAATTCAAAAGCAAATAAATTTCGGTGCCTTTTTTAAATTAAATTTAATTGCATTTAACTGACTACATCCATAAGGCCGTTTCGAAAAAAACCTATTCGCACCTTTTCCCTCAACTGTTCACGTAAATGTAAAAATTATGTCATAAAGAAATGATCCATCATTAGGTTTCATTACGTGTTATATCAAGCGGAATATTCAACACCTGATTTGCAGTAATCACGTAATAAAGATTTTTAGGTCTACTTGGTACTAGACTAGCTTTTCAGGATAAAAAATGTATTCGTGTGCATCGGTCACCTGCCTAAAGTAACTTCAAATCGCTAAATAAAATGAGCACAAATGAAAAAAAATTGGAAAAACTTTTCTATTATGTATTTTAGATTAGAATTGTCCGTAATATGAATGCTTTAAATAAAATCAAGCCACAAAACAATAAAAATCTCAAAAGAAAAACAAAATTAAAAACTCGTCATCGGTCTCATCTCATCATATATCTGGCTGAGAATGCTTATATAGCATTAAGTCCACCTTTTGTACGATTTTATTGTGCAATAAAGTTTTATAATTAATCATACGATGTGTTAGTTTTTAGACTACAATTTTCGCGGGCAATTCTCCAATTCAATCGCTAGAATCCGACTTAATATTGTTGAAGCTCATCAACAATGTCGTGAGCAATATCTCACTCGTACCTTAATTTTTAAACATCTACACTAATATTATAAAGAGGAAAACTTTGTTTGTTTGTTTGGTTGTAATGAATAGGCTCAAAAACTACTAGACCGTTTTTAAAAATTCTTTCACCATTCGAAAGCTACATTATCCACGAGTAACATAGGCTAAATTTTATTTTGGAAAAAAATAGGGTTCCGTAAAATATGTAGATAATGTAGTCGCCGCGCGCGAAGCCGCGGGCGGAAAGCTAGTTTTAAATAAACAACTTGAAAAAATCTAACTGCCTAAGGCGGGAATTGAACCCACGACCTTTAGCTTGCCGGGCGACTGCTCTTCCAACTGAGCTACTTAGGCACTGGATGAACCCAGTTACCTTAACCCAGTCAAGCTAACTGCGCACCAGGCAGCCGTGACGTCACAAGTCGCATCGGACGCTCTGGAACGGACGAGGTGTGCAGTGTGCATTAAGTGCGCAGTTAGCACTTAATTCGGTTGTAGTAGCCCATCTAGGCATCTAGTAGAACATAGAAGTGTTCGCACCATCATTATGGCCCATTACGCCACTTACACCCTGATATCAAATTAATATTCAATGTCTAATTTGCGAGAATTACGTAATCACCACCTTTGATGCAACGCGCCACTCGCTGCTATAATTTGAAAATGTAGCAATAATTGGAAGATTACAAAGAAATCTAAATGGGAAACACTTGTATTTTATGCACAGGCTGCTCCCAAAATCGTTGACACTTCAAGTACCAACGAATTGAGACAATAGAAATTATTGGTGACCACTTAGGGTAACACGAGTACAAACCTTTTAGTAACTTAATTTAAAATTACTGAATTACTTCGGTGTATACCTACTGCATATTTTTAACATTTGAAATGGAAAAATTGTAATCTCTCAAAATTTTTTTTCGAATGAGTAAGTCGACTGGATTTTTTTTTGCGTAAAAGTCCAAGGTGTGGGTAAACATCCATGCACCACACATTGTTTTTAATTTAATAAGTACTTACTTTACAATTTGCAAAGGAATGTGTAATTTTTCTAGGTTTTTACCCTATTTTTTTATCCACAACGAGGAAGCTTTTGGCCTGCATCTCATCCGAATCAGGCTGAAGGTGGAAGCGAGCTTCAGCCGGAATCCTCAACCACAGATGAACTGGCTACTTATCTATTTTATTTCTTATGCTGCCGGAATATTTACAACAATACTGTTAACATTATTGTTTTTGCGTTGTATTTTAAGAACAGCCTGTAGTTTTCATGAATTACAAATCAAAGCGTAAGCTTTTCTTGATAATCACGTCAATTTGAAATCATTATTTCCCCACAATTCACACTACCAGCGACTCGTCCACGAAACAAAATGAATTTGTTGAATTTCTTTAAAAAATATACTGAGGATGATCTAATTAATATAAAAGGTTGGTTATTTAGTAACGTATATTAATTATTCATTAAAAATAATTTCATCAAAAACAAATTGCCCATAAACTGAGCTAATTTGTTGACCTGGATAGCGGAGTGATCTTATAGGGTTTCTTCTCTCTTTTGCGCTACGGAACCCTAAGGCCCAGTTTCCATCCTCGAAAGCGGAGCGGAGAGATGTGTTTGTAAAACCAATCATATTTCAAACTTGGAGAATAAGAATAAGAATAATTGTTTATTGTTGAGAGGAGTGTGGTTTTGTTTTGTTTCCCAGTCGACGAAGCACATGATGTCGTGCCCTGCGTGCCCAAACAACTGCACGCAGGAAGATTTAATATAGGCTACTGACAACGCCACTCTTGTGGCGGAGTTTTGGGCTGACCCTGCAGTGTAGGTTTGTTGTCGACACGACAAGAAGAAGAAGATCAGATTTCAGCTGAGCAGAGAGACAAATCTGATTGGTTATTCAAACACATATCTTCGCTTTGGTGGAAACCGGGCCTACGACCTTTTTTGACAACATTTATGTACCCTTTTCAGAGCACCACTTCGAGTCCTTCAACAAGACGTACCAATGGATCGCCTTCACACTCACTCTTGGAATCATGTTTCCTAACCCAGCTACGGACAGATTTCGTATAATTTCTATTAGTACGTATTAATATTGTATTTTTAGCCATATCTTTGCGGCAGAGTAGAGAACACCCAATCTTCCCGTGAATGTCGTAAGCGATGGACAAACGCGAACATCAAGCCTCCCCAACCCGTCTGGCCAGCGTGGGGAGTGTAGGACAAATCCTCCATTTGCCTCTGGTCAATTAGAGGGTCGTGCTCCTGTAGTGGAGACTAAATGACCTGATGATGATAATTACTAAGATAACTTGTATCTGTAAAATTGTCATTGGACGTTTTACAATGTGTAATGTCCTTGGAAAGTCGTCTCTCCAGGAGAAAGACCCTCTCTAATTTACCAGAGGCAAGAGATTTGGCTGACATTCCCCACGCTGGCCAGACGGGTTGGGGAGGCCTGATGCTCGCATATTTGTATCTTAGTTGCCTCTTACGACATCCACGGGAAGAGTGGAGGTTGGTCCTCTCTATTACTCTACCACACTGAGTTGGAGTTAACTGACCACTTTATTGCCTCAATATTAACTGTTTCCTAGATGTGCTACTCGTGTGCGTTTTCCCTCTGGCTATGATGGTTTTGATCGACATGTACAAGTGCTGGATGGTGAAAGACATCTTTAACATCATCAGACATAGCACCATCGTCGGGCCCTTTCTTGGCGCGTTCTTCAAGGTAAGGCAGTTCATTCTTACTATTTATATTTCTATAACACAACCCTAATAACCCTGGTTTCAGATTTAAGGACGTAGCAAACTTATCAACCCGGAAAGGGATCGTAACCGTATCAACTCGAGGCGGTCATTATTCTTTGTATGAAACTTCATACTGCAACGCACACTTATCCGCACTAAGTATTGTTGCGTCCTAAAAACCTCGCCTCGCGGTTAAAAGCGCATGAAAGGTGATACAGTGTTGATCCCTTTCCGAGTTGATAAGTTTTCTATGACCTTTAGACACCCCGTTAGTATCGGTTAAATCCTTATACAAATTAGAAGCTAGAAAATTCCACATCCTAAAAAAAAAACAATTTCCCCACAGATGTTCCTAATGTACTACAAAAGGGCCCAAGCCAAAGAGATTCTGGACGAAATCAACCGTGACCACGCGAGCTTCAACTTCCTACCTCGCAAGCAGCAAGACATAGCATTCCTGAACGTGAAGAAGGGAGTCTTCAACGTGGAAAGGCTCTGGGCACCCATAGTGTCCATAGCCATCATGACCTTCCCAGGAATGGCGGTCGTCATGACCCTATACAGTTATGCCTTTAGCGATAACCCGAAGAGGTACATGATTCACGAAGTGAAACCACCAAATTCGCGTGACCCTGAGGACATGTTGAAGTCGCCGTACTTTGAAATACTTTTTGTGTATGAAACAGGTAAGTTTATAGAATCTGGAAGAAACGATGTCTGTTTACCTTTTCATGCTTAAGCAATAGGATAGTTATTATTCCAGTTTTTGAAGAGGGATACGCCCCCGATTTCTTGACAAACCAAAATTAGTAGAAGTCGCGGGTAAAAGCTAGTCAGAAATATTTCAAATGCTCATCAGCTCACCTGCAGGCTGCAGCATTTTCCAGAGGCAAACGGAGAATTTGGCCTACNTCTGTACGTGGCCAGAAGGGTTAGGGAGGCCTAAATTGAATTGCTCACGATTCGTTTCAACCAAAGGACGTCCACTGCTGGACAAAGGCCTCCCCAAGGATTTCCTCAATGTCTATTACTCTATTCCTTCCCCCATCCAGGCGCTTTCCGCGACCTTCAGTAGTTTTATTAAGCTTTCTCGTCCGTGGTCGCCATTCGAGAACTTTCTACCCCAAAGCATTAGCCTAACGACGACAAAAGCACATGAAGTTTTGGATTCGATGACATGATCCGATCCGAGGAACGCTGGACTATCGTGGTGAACCCACTCGTAAGACAAGCTTATTTAACTTAGTTAGGTAGGTACTAACGTTACTTCTGGAAAAAAGGTCTAAAGCCCGGTCTCTAAAAACACGTAGAATTTTGTCCAATGACCCCAAGCTACGCATCCTTATCGCTCGTGCGTAATTATGTTGCTGTTGCGCTCGTACACTCACTGCGGGCGCTATAAAATTTATACTTATTTTTTAGCTTTGTACGAAGGGTTAACGGGAATTCTAGGAAAAAAACGGTTCTTTTTATAGGTTCAGCTATAATTTGCGTATTGAACTACACGGCCTACGACGGTCTATTCGGCATAGCGACCAACCATGCCTGCCTGAAGATGAGCCTGTGCTGTATGAAGCTGAAGGAAGCCTTCCGGTGTGACAGCACCGAGGACATGTATAAGGGGATACTGACGTTTATTGAGGAGCAGAAGAAGATGTTCAGGTATTACGTGTGAAAGCTCTAGTTACTGTAAAACCTAAGATTTACCAAATCTTAATGGTAAAAGTACTAGAACAGTAATTAGCTGCGATCATTTAGAACTATTATTTACCACAATCTTCTTGGTAATTCTTAGGTTTTGCTTTATAAGAAAATGATAGGTACTTAAAAAACACACCTTTCGACTGCTCTTCATCATCATCATCATCATCATTTCAGCCATAGGACGTCCCCAATGCTTTCCATGTTGATCGATTGGTAGCGGCCTGCGTCCAGCGCTTCCCTGCTACCTTTTGACTGCTCTATTAACCATAAAACTGCAGTGTACCTACTATAGTTACAATTATGCCGAGATGCACCACCTATGACCGTAACTATACGATAACCGATGTTTTTTGTTTTGAGTTTGACATAATTTTCACGTTTGTCAAAAATCTGCCTGTTACAGTTGAAAATTTTCAAGTGAGTAGGTACACCACGTCATGTCGTCGTCATTATACTGGCTCTGTTTTTTTTTATGAAATAGCATAAGTTTATCTAGCGACGTCGTCTGCTACTGCTATACGTCTGGTCTGTGAGCACGTAGAATTTTGATAAGGATGGGTAGCTTGGGGTCATTGGAAAAAATTCTACGTGCTCACAGACCGGGCTTTAGCTGTGTGGGTAGTCGATTTCGAACATCAATTTGTCTAGCGTCTGGTGTTATGTTTCAGATTCGTCGATCTGATTCAAGATACCTTCAACATCTGGTTGGGGACCATCCTGACCAGCACTATGATACAAATCGGCTCCTTGCTGTTCCATATATCAGCGGTAATATAAGTTATATGATCATTATCATTATCATCTCAGCCACAGGACTGTCCATTGCTGAACATAGGCCTCCCCCAATGCTTTCCATGTTGCTTTCTTGTTGTTGCTAGCGGCCTGCGTCCAGCGCCATCCTGCCACCTTTATGATGTCGTCGGTCCACCTTGTGGTCCACCCACAAGGTCCCACGCTGATATTTATGATAGAGGACATTGCACTGGAGGGAAGTTGAACCTTAATTTCCAACTCCTCCAATGTTCTTCTGATTAATTTCGTTGCGGGTCCAATGACAGTTTAACTTTCCCCCGGGACAAACTTGACCTTCACTGGTTTTGTTACTGGCGGTCAAGCTGTAGATCCTGGCTACACAGGAGTTGCAGCGGTGGGAACGAGAGGTGGGAATATTCTCGTTCAGAATAAAAAAGAGCGTCTCTTATCTATACTATAAAAGCGAAAGGTCACTGACTGACTCACTCATCACGAAATCTCAGAAACTACAAGTGCTAGGAGTCTCAAATTTTGCATGGGGGTTCCTTTTAGAACGTAGGTGCTCACTAAGACGGGATTTTCCAATATTTTACCAATTCTACCTCTAAGGGGTAAAAGGGGGTCCACGCGTACGAAGTCGCGAGCGGCCGCTAGAACTGATTGGCATGTTTTAATAATAATAATGTCTTCATCCTTTGTCGTAGAGACACCCTAAAATAGATGAAAAACTAAATTTCCACCAGCACGTAGTCACGCTATCTAAACGGGTCCGTAAAATCATTCATATTATTATGTTGAGGCTGCGCGATGTCACCAACGACAGGGTTCTGAGGATGGTCTACCTTGGGCTCTGTCAATCAGTTCTCAGCTACTGTATAGCCATATGGGGTGGGATCGACAAAACAGCAATGCTGCGGATTGAGAGGGCGCAGAGAGGAGTACTCAAGGTAATGCTCAAAAGACCGCGCCGCTACCCTACTCACTTGGTGTACTCGGAGGCGCACGCCCTGAGCGTTCGAAAACTATACATCCTCAACGCCGTTCTTCCGACCCACAATTCGGTGTTTGGTTCGGCTAAGTAAAGGGATCAACTTACAAAAAGAATATGTAGAGGCTCCTTAAGAGCATATGACGATTTGTAAGAACTATTTATTAGTCTAAACAAATAAAGAAATTTTGACTTTGACTTTGACTAATTAAAATTCCTTCTGTCACAATAACTTTTGCAAAAAGACACAAGTGGGTCTAGACAAAGTGCAAATTATAATCGCAAACCAGTCGAAAAGTGGTCGAAAAGCCCCTTTTTTGTATGGAGTTTTGACGGATTCGATTTTCGATTCGATCAAAAAGTGCGTTTTGTCTAGGGGGGAAGGACTTCCTATACCCTTTCATCTACAACAAAGTGGCATCTTCTTGTGACATCAAATCGAGCCATCCATCTGTCGTGAAATCGAAGCTATTCGACTGGCTTCTACAAATTAGCTACCACGAAACAGAGCTGTTGACTAATCCCGCGTGAACACTTTGAACATTTCAGTTTCAATTTCAGTTTCATAAACTTAGTGACATCATACCCATCTCTCTCTTACATACCCACACAAACACACACCTACTTACTCACTCACACTCACACACCACACACACCTTATGCACCCATTAAATTCACTTTTGCCAGTAAGTACCTGTGCAGTTTAAAGTAATCGTACAGCCGTAAAACACAGCAAACTATCAGCTCCAGTTCCCAAGAGACGGCGACGGCGGAGGGGTCAGAGGAGGCGACAATATGATCGCCTCCAGTTTCCTCTCCTCGGTGATGGCCAGCGGGCCGGGGGCGTGGGGGCGCCCCCGCCTGCATTGCACAGGCCACCACCACCGTCGGACGGGAACAGCTGTGTGCTTCCAGTTGCTCCTGTCGCCCCCCGTCCTGGGGGGCTTGTAGGGCCCGCCGTGTAGGCGGGCAATCGCCGGGAGGGGCTGTGGTAGAGAAGGCTTTGTCCGGAAACCCACAGTTTCCTCCCACTTATGGCGAGTGATGGAGCACCGGGGTCTTTTTAGTGGGTATGCCTCGTCCTTCTGACTTGGTGAGCCCCACATAACCTACCCTGTCCCCGCAGGGTAGGTATGCGATTCAACGCATTTTTTCCCCGAAAAAAAAAAAAAAAAGGATTACCTAGTTTGTGAACTACCAGTAACCTTAAGTTGTTGTTGTAAATATTTCTGTGAATAAATTATTTATTATTTATGTTATATTTTCTACATTCGTATCTTAGTACATAGTCATAGTCATAGTCATATATTTCGTATATAGTTCCAAAATTCTGAACTGTCCTATGCATGACATTGACAGTGGGGCGCCACCGTCAATACCGGATCGCTGGTTCAGATTTTTGCCATGTTGGAAACCATATAGTAGAACGATGGTAGCGCCCCCCTGTCATTGAGTTTGGTGGGACAGTTCAGCGTGGGTCATCTATATCTTCTCTACGTGCGTTATTGTTTCTTTTTTATTCCAAGAGATCCTTTTACAAGCATCCTAGTAAGGATCTCTTTACAAAAATTAGTGTACTCATAGAACAGTACTACACTAGCTGGACTCTAACACAATAAAAAGGGGCCAAATGTATAAGGCACAGTTTGAAATATGAAACCATAAGGGTATTCTTAATTTGGAAAAAATCAAATGATACCGTCAAATAAGACAGCACACCGCCATCTAGCGGAGGCCTTTCATAATAGATATCACGTTGTTGCGAGAAGTCACACGAGATGTGTTTAATCGAATATTAGCACAGAATCTATCTTATCTTCTATCTTCTATATAAATAAAAATGAATTGATGTTCGTTAGTCTGATTAACACTCGAGAACGGCTGGGCCGATTGAGCTGATTTTGGTTTTAAAATGTTTGTCGTAGTCCAGGGTAGGTTAGATTAGGGTTAAACGGTGAGCAAATAAGGAAAAATTGCGATGGCTTATTTATTGCCTTTAGGCCTCAGCCTCGAGTTTAGCGGGCAGCGGGGCGGGAGCGGCGGCGGCGCGGGAGCGGGGCGGGCAACGCAGACCCGTTCTCGACGAAACAAGCGGGCAGCTCGCGCGGCGCTTTAGCGGCGAAATGTTGTGTTCGGGGTTGTGTTGTCGAGATATTTGTTTTTATTCGCAAACGAAATGTTTGAACAACGGCGACAATTTTATTTCGATTCAAATTTATTCCTAACGCTCGATTTATTGTGGGCAAAAGAAGGAGTGCGCTGCCCGCTCGTTGCCCGCTCCCGCCCCGCTGTTTTCGAGAACCGGTCTATTTGATTTTACGCATAAGATCCTGCCGCTCCCGCGCCGCCGCCGCCGCTCCCGCCCCGCTGCCCGCTAAACTCGAGGCTGAGGCCTTAAGGCGGAACAGAGTTCGCCTACTTAGTCAGCTAGTAAGTAATAGATATTAGCAAAGTATTCTGTTGGCGCAAGTACAGTATGCAGGAAATTGGCCAAGACGTAATAGTGTGAACACCATTTCGGATACTTTCTCCTTCCTCCACCCGTCGCCTATACTTCGGTGTGCGGGCTAGCGCTTCGACTTGGACAATTTTCGGCATAGTGTACTTGCGCCATGTGATAATAATATAGTCCATACTAATTTATTATTTTATTTTATTTATTTGGAAAACAATATTATTAAAGAGGAAAGATTTGATTGTTTGTTGTTTGAAGTGAATATTATTATGTTACGAAACTAGGACAGATTTGAAAAACAATCTGCTAGTTCCTTAGATTAAGTAGCGCGTTCAAGTTCAACTAAACAAAGACTGACTCACTCACTCATCACGAAATCTCAGAAACTACAAGTGCTAGGAGTCTCAAATTTTGCATGGGGGTTCCTTTTAGAACGTAGGTGCTCACTAAGACGGGATTTTCCAAAATTCAACCCCTAAAGGGTAAAACGGGGTCCACGCGTACGAAGTCGCGGGCGGCCGCTAGAACTGATGGTTGAATAATAATAATAATGTCTTTATTGTTTTAAATCGTTTTATTAGATCCTTATGATTCATCTCCTTTTTTCAGGGATACGGTTTCGACCTGCGCTATACATTGTTTAGTTTCACATCTGTCGTCCACATTTTCTTACCCTGCAAAAATGCTGCTACGTTGAAAGACATGGTAAGTAGACAGAAAATTCTTCTTATTTTTACCCGACTGCGTCAGAAGGAGGGTTATGTTTTTCGAGTGTAATGTATGTATGTATGTATATTTCTTTGGCACGGCCTACAGCCTAAACGGCTAGACCGATTTTAGCGTGAGAGGTGTCGTTAGATTCGTCTTAATCGTGAGAGTGACTCTGGCTACATTAAAATTGAAAAAAATCTAAATGGCGGATTTTAGGCGCCATGTTTTTTTTTCAAAGCCTATCGAGTGGGATATCATAATAAAGGCCTTTTATGTAGCTTATAAAAATGTATGTTATTTAACTAAAAAGATTAAAATAAAATTATTATTGAATACCTACCTACACAAAAAACCCAACTGCGTAAAAATGAACTAAAAAGATAAAAACAAGCCTTAGTGTTCACAAATGCAGTCGGAGGCATCAAATACATATCGGCAACATAAGAATTATTCATTGAATGTCCTGCGCTGCCCACATCCAGTATTTTTCTTAGTCTCTTCTTCTTCTTGTCGTGTAGACAACAAACCTACACACTACACAGTGTCAGCAGTTCGTTAAATCTCTTGCCCGTTTTAACCGTATATCCCTATTTTTTAAGTGACCCCTAAGAGAACAAAATTCCTGTTGTGTTATCATAGTTATAGGGGTCACTAAAAAATTAGGAATTGATGGTGAGAACAGGAAGCGGGAAGAGCCTGGATGCGGGCAGCGCAGGACCGTTCATTGTGGAAAACCTTGGAGGAGGCCTTTGTCCAGCTGTGGACGTCATTCGGCTGAAATGAACGAACGAAGATGGCGAAAACGGGCATACTCTTTTACTGGACCAAATTAATTTAATTCTCCGATAAAGTCCACAGAAATGTCGACAATGATCTACAGCTCGGGCTGGGAGCGTTCGCGCGAGCGCCGAATCCTGCGCATGATACCGTTCATGGTTGCGCGCGCGCAAGTCCCGAATTACATCACCGCTTTCAACCTGTTCATTTTTGATATGGAGCTGTTTGTTTTTGTAAGTTATTTTTATGCAATAGCCGCCTAAATATACATCCCAACTAATATTATAAATGCGAAAGTAACTCTGTCTGTCTGTCTGTCTGTCTGTTACGCTTTCCCGCTTAAACCTCGCAACCGATTTTGATGAAATTTGGCATAGAGATAGTTTGAGTCCCGGGAAAGAACATAGGATAGTTTTTATCCCGGTTTTTGAAACAGGGACGCGCGCGATAAAGTTTTTCTGTGACAGACAAAATTCCACGCGGGCGAAGCCGCGGGCGGAAAGCTAGTATACTATATAACTCAAAGGTGACTGACTGACATAGTGATCTATCAACAACGCACAGCCCGGCATACAGGTAGATGTTATGACGTACGCTAAGAAAGGATTTTACGAAACTCCACCCCTAAGGGGGTAAAACGGGATCCACGCGTACGAAGTCGCAGGCGGCCGCTAGTTTTTATATAAATTAATAGCTAAGTCATAGATAGATGTTTGCCAAGATGCAAAAAATGTGGCTATACGAGTATTTTATTAACGAAATTGTCGTTTAATGTATTCGATCTTTACTTCTAGTGTTTTTAAGCGCATGATTTTAACTGAACACTAATCTTTGTGATGGTTGTTCTTATAGCACTTACTAAGTATTTTAATATTGAATAATATTTTTTGTTTCAGATTCTACGAACTTCGTACTCTATGTACACACTTATTAGATCTTAGAATGTCTAATATTTTTACTAAGGAAACGCATTTTATTTATTATAGCACAACAATGTAAACCAATATGAAACAAATAAATTTTCAACTTTCTATTATTTTTTCTGACATTCCTAACAGAGTTTAGAAAACTTATAGTTGTGGTTTAATTTCTGATAGACTATCGGTACGGTACTGTGTACAGATCGTTTCATCCACGAAGACGCGCCCCACCATTCTTCCGCTAATGTTTGAGTGTTATCGGTACACGCTAAATCATCCATGAGTGCACACGCACACTACAATAATGCCGCTCGGATTGCTTGGATCAAACTCCCCGCACCCCGCGCGACCGAGACCAAAACTTGGTGGGGCGCGTCCGAGTGGATGAAACGATCTATACTACCCGCTACAAGTAGGGAAGTTTTGCGACTTACTTGGCCAACGTTGCTCGACGCTTGCTTGCAAAGTCCTGGGTTTCGAGATTGCCCGGCGCTTACTTCTAATCGTTAAGTAGGTCTTGCTGCACTCACAACACAATTCACAGCATATTCTTGAACACAGCGGGTATTTACACTGTTATTGCGGTTTTTAACTCGCACGCGCGCGCCATTTTGAGATTGACTGGACGTCTACCCGCGTGTTGTAGAGTCGAGTAGGAAGTACCCGCGTTTTTAGTACTTCCGAAACAGCGCCCTCTCGTGGCGTGTTTACACGTACTCATTTTTGAGGGCAAGAGTTTGGAATAGGGGAATAAGGATTTTGAAACTTCAAGTGGCAAAAATCAAAAACTAACGACCCGTATTGACAGTAACGCCCCCCTGTAAAATTTCATAACTATGTTATGGTTGTCCAACGTGGCAAAAATCGGAACTATTAATCCATTATTGAAGTAGCGGTTTCCTGACAATGTCATAGCTAGGACGGTTCAGTGTTGGATAACTGCTATAAAGTCCGGTCGCCGAGCAGATCAGATAGAATTTCATCTAATGACCCTGAGATACCAATCCTTATCGCTCGCGCGTAAAATTGCTGTCGCGACTGTGCGACGAGCGGCCGCAGTGTGTGCGAGCGCGACAGCAATATAATTACGCGCGAGCGATAAAGATGCTATGGGTAGCTTGGGATCATTGGACGAAATTCTATCTGCTCGGCGACCGGACTTTACAACACAGTGAATTTAAATAAAAGAATTAAATATTTTTTAATCATTTATTACATAACACTACATCTATAGCAACGTGTCACTATCCGCCCCCTACGACCGTACCATCCCTAATTATTTATAAATAATTTAAACCATCGTATTGTTGCCTATTTTACAAAAATAAATAGGCTACCCCGCTTTCTGAATTTTCCATTGAATTATTCAAGTTTCTCTAATTATAATAACGGATAAACATATTTAAATGCATAATAATATAATATAGGTTGTCCTACTAAATAAAATAACATCCCCAACCCGTCTGGCCAGCGTGGGGAGTGTAGGACAAATCCTCTTGCCTCTGGTCAATTAGAGAGGGCGGTACTCCTGCAGTGGAGACTAAATTATCTGATGATGATGATAAAATATATTGCTGTATTGCAATTCGATTGAATTTTCAGAAAACGGGGTATTACTCACTAAACATAACATGCATTGAACTAAAATTGGCAAAACCGTATAACTAATTACATCGAAAACGAAACTGAAAAAGCACCACTTTCATTCAAAATGTACCAAATTATTTTTGTTTGTGTAAACTTTTGTTATATTTCGACACAGCAAGTTATACAACTAAGTTTTGCCGAAAAATCGATTGCACTCATCGAATTTCATTCGATTTTGTGTTCATATAATGCCGATTTTTATCGATAGCATTTTGGTTTTCATGATTAAACAGTGTGTGTGTTTAAAGAGTGTTTTGATGTTGATTAAAGAAGGAAAGAGAGAAAAATGTTTATTCGGTTAGAACTTTAAAATATTAAGTGAAAAAAAAACTGATTATTTTGTGAAGACAACTGAAAAAAACTTTGCGATTAAAACACCCTGTATAACATGAAAACAATGCCAACGACATAATTAAAATAAAAACGTAATCACAAACAGATAACAAATCAACAAACAAACATAATAAAGGAATATAACTAAGTATAGGAATGTAAATAATTGTGCTAACATAGGAATAGTTTGAAGACAGCTATAGGTTTCGTGAAAAATACAAACGTACACCATAGTGAAATATATTAAGGTACGCTTACCTCAGTCAGTGCTTGAGGTATGGGTGGGGGTGACATTGACATATTAAGACGTGACGGAGCATACAAAGGCAATGCCAGATTTTGTATGGAAGGTGGCGTCTTTTTTTTTTCGCGCGGCCATCGACCAAACTTTGTTTTTTGATTACAAAATAGTGAAATAAACCAAACTTACTATGACATGTATACCTCTAAACTCAGTCTGAACTGAGTTACGAGCGTTAGAAGTTTGATGATTTACATACTAGATTTGCTTTTTGCGCGCAAGTTTTGTAAGAAATTACAACAAGATATTGCGCTATTTTTTTATTGCGCTGATTCTGCTCCACACTGATGTCTGGAGCCTTTAATGGATGGTATTGTTTGTTTACACATACAATGTCAATATTTTGTTGCAATTTCTCAAAACTCCCATACCTCAGGCACTAACTAAGTTAAGTGCTGCACCTAGAATATGTATTTTGAAACAATTTGTGATTTTTTCATACAAAAGCACCTAAAAGATTTCAAAAACTGACATAATTACGCGTAAAAATATAAAAAACACATTACCCTCTTCTACGCTGTCGGGTATATTATAAACAATCGTTTACTATGGCTAATAGAAGATTGTGATAAAACTATGGCATAAGACCCGAATGTTTGTTTAAAAATAATTATAAATAAATTGAATATGAAGATTTAATTTTATTTCATTCAAAATCAATTTCAAAGAAACCCTTGGAATGTTTGAAGGCCATTCATTAAAAATTGTCATGTTTTGCAATTTATCATTAATTATTGAATTTATTTCATACCTGCAAGTATTTATTTATAGCAGTTAATAATTAAACTCATGTTTGATTTCTACCAAATAACCATTCATACATTCATTTATCAATATAATGAATTATAATTTGTTCGCAAATATAAAATAAATAAATCTGTAAGAACTAATCTACTTATACTATACAACGACTTATTTTAGTAGAGAATATATCACACTGTTTATTTTTATCATTAAGATGTCTAAATAATAATTACAATCTTTAATGATACTAATAATTGGCGTTGCAAATAACGTATTCTCTAGAAAAATAAAGTATAGCTTACCTGTGTTTTATTAATTGGTAAATTATGTTATAAAAACATAAAATCAACTAATTATTAAAACCCACAAAATCAGCAACGGAAATAAATGTAAGACGTTTTTTAATTTGAAAAAAATATTGCATATAAGCGTTTCTATAAGCAATTCATTATTTCTAATACATTATTATATGTATATTACGTATATTATTGAAACATGCCTCTCCTATCTATAGCGATATGAAATATATCAGCCATTTAACGTTTACAACACTATTTATGAAAATAAAATCACTATCATTACAAATTGTATTAATGATAAAACTGTATCATTATTTAAAATAATGTGTTTCATATTATAATGCAAATATTGTGGGTATTATTTGGGAAATAAGCTTTACTGGTCCAAGTCTAATGATGACAAATTTCTTATGAACTCGGCGCGTTGGGAAGGTGTTAGTTCCTGAAAAAATATAAATTTTAATTATAATAATATTTCTCGAAAGATTCAAGGTCATATTTTTAAAAATAACTTGCACAAGTTGTAAGTTATATTTTTTCTAAATCTACTAAATTTTGAAGTTAAAAATTAATAATTATAGTACCAGTTTTATACTACCAGTATTATGAACAAAAAAACTTGTTTATAAATAACAGTTTTAAATATTAGTTTCTGTTTACTGGAATTTATACTGACTGATCGTTTTTCATCACAGCTAGTGGCACGGAATCATTAACGATGAAATCTCTCATTATTATTGTTTTCCATTTAGGACGTGAACCCAATATCTCTACTAGACCAACAATAAACAGTTACGTCATCATCATCATTATCATCGTTTCAGCCATAGGACGTCCACTGCTGTACATAGGCCTCCCCCAATGATTTCCACATATCCCGGTTGGTAGCGGCCTGCATCCAGTGACCGACGATCTCAGACAGTTATGTAACTGCTTGTTAAAATAGTAAAAGTACAGTGGGCTCCAGTTCCAGCTACCTATTTTGTTTTTTTCTCTCGCTCTCATCAAATGGCGATTCTTTAGGATAAAACAAGACGACAATATAACCAGAAATGGGCTGTAACTATGGCCCATAGCACAGGTCGTTTCATCCACTCGGACGCGCCCCAGCAATGTTTTCGGTCGCGCGGGGTGCGGGGAGTGTGGTCCGAGCAATCTGTAAGGCATTACTGTAGTGTGCGTGTGCACTCATTGATCATTTAGCGTGTACCGATAACACTCAAACATTAGCGGAACGGAAGTATGGTGGGGCGCGTCTTCGAGGACAAAACAATCTATGTGTGTAAATAAAATAAAAATGTATTTATTTACTTACCAATACAAGCGAGTTGACGGTCTGCAGTACAGAGTCTTGCTTAATGGCTCGCAGGTTTCTCTCCAGCACTGAATTGTCATCGGCAGCCTGGGCTTCTAACCACTTGCATACAGCCTCGTTGTCGTGTTCCCACTGGTGGGACTGTGGGCAAAAGGCGTGTTTAAACAACCACCGTGAAATTACGTCATTGGTCATCATCATTTTAGCCACAGGACGAACATAGGCATCCCCCAATGATTTTCTTATTGGCCGGTTGGTAGCGGCCTGCATCCAGCGCCTTCCTGCTACCTTTATGATGGAAAGGGCTATTCTAGGTGTTTCTTTAAGTGATCGAATCAAAAATGAAGAGGACCAGGGTCCATAGAAGGGGGCCAGTGGGTCCTTAGTGGGGAACAGGGATCCATAGTAGGGGGCCAGGAGGTCCAAAGTAGGAACCAGTTGGACCATTCGCATATACATACCTGGGTTTCTCCTTTATCTTCCGCGCACCACCTTCTAAGCGTAGCAGCGGCGGCCCCCTGGTCCAAAGTGGATCCCATCGCAGCTTGGACCCTTAGTAGGGGGCCAGGGGGTCCATAGTTGGGGGCCAGGGGTCCAAAGTAGGGGGCCAGGGGTCCAAACTATACCTGAGTTTCTCCTTTGTCCTCCGCGCACCACCTTCTAAGCGTAGCAGCGGCGGCCCCCTGATCCATATTAGAAGGCCAAGGGCTCATATTAGGGGACCAGGGTCCATAGTAGGGGTCCAGGGGTCCAAAGTAGGGAGCCAATGGGTCCAAAGTAGGGGGCCAATGGGTCCTTAGTAGGGAACAAGGGATTCATAATAGGGGTCCATAGTCCATAGGGGGCCAAGGTGTCCAAAGTAGGGGGCCAAGGGTCCAAAACATACCTGGGTTTCTCCTTTGTCCTCCGCGCACCACCTTCTAAGCGTAGCGGCGGCGGCCCCCTGGTCCATAGTGGGTCCCATGGCCGCTTGGACCCTTCGTTCCTGCTCGTTCTGTCGGAGGAGGCGCTTGAGACGCCAGTACAGCAGCCGGCGGGAGTCGCGCCATGGGATTATGTCCTGTGGGGTAAAGGGGTAAGGGTGAGTTTTGTATATTAGAAAATATCTTTTGTAGCCTACTAGTCTATCTGTTGACAGCAAGTAAGGTTGAAAATGGAAGCAATAAACTATTGAGAATTGAGAAAATTACATATTTTTAACGTGTAACGTATTAGGAACCAGATTAATTTACTTGAAAATCAGGAATTAGATCCACTGGGGTTATATTAGACCCCACTGGTGGGGTGAAAAACTCACAAATACCGACAGTGGGGTACATCAAATCCCATCACTCATAAATAAGCAACCTTTCTTGCAAAATTGCAAATTTTAATTTAGATTGAAACTACGCTTGTTATTACAAGCGTAAACACGTAAACTGGGATTGAATTAGACCCCATCCTAAAACTGACAAATTATATCAGTACTGGGGTAACTCATAACCCCTCTGGCGGGGTATAACACTCACAAATACATATCTACTTTTCGGGCTTATTAGACCCCACTGTTGGGGTGGAAACACAAATAGACACGGGTCAATTAGACATCATGACAAAGCACTAATTAAAACTGGGGTCAATCAGATACCGCTACAGGAGAGTAACATTTTGGTGTGTTTCTGGTAAGGTGAGTATAGACTAGAGCATTTTCTCAAGCATTCGTATGTAATGTAATATGCTTACGAATGGTACAATACAGGGAAAATCTACGATGTTTGGTTCTTGAAAGGGTGATACACTAGAACGCATCGTTGTTCTATTACAAGTAAATGCTCAGTGTTTTTCAACCTGTGGGTCGCGAAGCCTCTCTATAGAGGCTCTCCGGCTCCCCATGGGGGTCGCGAGAGGTCGTAAAAACTACGTCAGTAAAAAAACATTAGTTATAAAGACAGGATTATCCGAAATCGAATTATGCAAATTCATTAAAATGTTGTATGGATTGAAGTATTCGGTCCCTACAACATCATTGTAACATTATAAAATGCATGAAAAAAAAGCGGACGGTCGAGGGGTCGACAAATATTTTTTCATACTAGGGGGGTCGTGTCATGAAAAAGGTTGAAAAACACTGCCTAGTCTATACTACTCATCTTTATGCAAATAGATGTTTTATATCAATCTATCAAATACTACTCTGGGGTCTATCAGACCCCGACACTCACAAATATGCATCCTTTCTCCAGCATCCTTTCAGCCGTGTCGTGTAGTTCCGCGAATTGCACCGCGACCTCGTGGTAGATCGGGCTGAGCTCCTTCTCACGGGCTTTTACTGCCTTCTCGGCGGCGAGGAGTTCTGTTTCTAGCTCGCGCACTTTGGATTCCGCTGTGGGGAAATATAGAAATATTATTACTAGCGGACCCGACAGACTTCGCTCTGTCAAATTGGCTCTACGTTTTAGCAGGCCTGTTCACCTCCGCGAGTTTACATCGAAAACAAAACAAGCACGATGACACCCTACAGGATTACTATTCGACAAGGCCTCACATACGAGCGAGCATTGACTCACGCACGCGTATTCTTGTGTATGATGGAAAAAAATAAAAACCCAGAATGTAGGTACTTTTTTAAGTTGCCTGAAGACACTGAGAGGTAAATAAGTGGTTAATATTATTCATGATAACATGCTTATTCATGTATTTCCTCCGCCATTTTCTGCAGTTTGGCACCACACGTCACATCATTTTACCGAAGTCAGCCCTATAGCTTCGGCGCAGTACCGATCACTGACGTTTGTCAACAAAATGGTGCTTGACTCTTAAGACAAGCTAAATTACACCATATTGTTAATGACATTGAGCATACATTTTTTTAAATACCTTCGCGAAGTAAAACTTTTGTACGTAGTACTTATTATTATTCTGTGCGCATACTAAGTCAGAGCCTGAGGTGTGGGAGCGGCACGGGAGGGGTATATGATTTGTATGCTCTATTCAAATCTGAAGCACATCTAAAGTTAAAGGTTAGTGTCCGTGACTCCCACTCGGCATGGGGCACACTGAAAACCAGCGTCGTGGCCTCCCTCACCGGGGGCCACGGCATATGCTGAGTGGGGTCCCATTGCGATGGGCATCGCTGTGCGCCAAGGTGGCACTGCTTAGTTTACTTGCTCATTCATTGTATGTTTTATGTCACCTCTGTCTTATTTGCTTTTTTTTAAATTTACCTCTTTTGTCTTTTGTGATGTCCATGGCAATAAATGTTTCTTTCTTTCTTTCTTTCTAAAGGTTTGCTGACGTTTGACGTCACAACAATACCCGTGCAGCTCTTATATCTCAGGCACTAACTCAGGCGCTATACAGGGTGGAATTTTGTAATGCTACCTGGAGGGAAAGTACTCTTAATACTGCAGATAGAAAATTTTACTGAAAGAAAACATTCCTTTATTTTTGAAAAGAAAAAGAACTGCATTCAATTTTCCCTTCAGGTGGCATTACAAAATTCCACCCTGTATATAGGCGGCCATAGGTTGGCGTGCGTGCTTCTATTCTAATCTGTAAAAACACGCCCACTTTTCTCGTGGACTAAGGGACAAATATGCGAGCATCAGGCCTCCCCAACCCGTCTGGCCAGCGTGGGGAGTGTAGGACAAATCCTCCATTTGCCTCTGGTCAATTAGAGGGTCGCGCTCCTGCAGTGGAGACTAAATGACCGGATGTTGCGGGTCCAATGACAGTTTAACTTTCCCCCGGGACACACTTGACCTTCACTGGTTGGGTTATTGGCGGTCAAGCTGTAGATCCTGGCTACACAGGGGTTGCAGCGGTGGGAACGAGAGGTGGGAATAGTCCCATACGTACCTTGTTTACCGACGTCGGTCTTGATCAACACATCGTCGATGGAGCCGCGTCGGTCGAGATTCTTCGATATTTCCTTGATTTGTTCTTTTAATTCTGGAAATAAACAACATTTTTTAATTCATACATTTGCCTAACTAAAGTTAACATTTACTTATTAATTTAGTACATACATCGTGTCCCAAAATTTAACGATAAGACGATGTCATAGGGTGGACAAGTCATGACTACTTAATAGTAATTGCCTTGTCTACCATTTATAGGCGCCATCGCCTGCTTATCGTTGAATAAAGTCCGGTCGCCGAGCACATAAAATTTCGTCCAATGACCCCAAGCTTATCGCTCGCGCGTAATTGCTGTCGCGCTCGCACACTCACTGCGGCCGCCCGTCGCACAGTCGCGACAGCAATACAATAGGCTAGTTGCCTAAAAAAATTTTTTTAGTCCGTAATGTTTAATATCAAAAAATATTGGACACATATATTTTTATTTGTCAATCTAACAAATAATTACATAGTTATGGTGCGTTGAAGTTGCGCACGACGTCACAACGTGCGGCATTTTTAAGCAAGCGTTGACGTCACGGGCCTCTTCTTATGAACTTTGGGGCGCTTTATCTCTTTAAATTTTCATTAGTTTGAAAAAGTGAAAAATACGTGTAGAGTATTTTTTGATAAGTTAACTGACGGACTTATTAAAACTCTTGCTTTTTGACCCAGGCAACATCCCCATTACGCGCAAGCGATAAGGATGGGTAGCTTGGGGTCATTGGACGAAATTCTATCTGCTCGGCGAACGGACTTTAGTAGTGTCTTAAATCTTCTAGAGGTTTGTCCAGTTCTTTAGACAAATACAATGTTTCAGATGTTTCAAAATTGACCCGTATGCATAGAAGAATGCCCGTAGCGTAAGAAACGCCGTAGATAATGTGTATTTAGAGTGTTGCGTGGGACGTCCACCCACAAGGTGGACCGACGTCATCGTAAAGGTAGCAGGAAAGCGCTGGACGCAGGCCGCTACCAACCGGGCAACATGGAAAGCATTGGGGGAGGCCTATGTTCAGCAGTGGACGTCCTATGGCTGAGATGATGATGATGATGATGAGAGTGTTGCTTACCCGCGATCCTAGCGCTCTGACGCAACAGTTCGGGGTCCATCCTGTGCATTGTCTTGAGGATGTCGCGCTGTTTGAACTTCACTTCTACTATACCCTCGGCTTCCAGCACTCCGCCCCTGGTGGGAAATAGTAATTCATGCTTAACAATATTGTTTTCTCTAGATTCTCAACCTAATAATTTGTTATACTAAACTTGCGAACAAAACCTAAAAATAACAGCGATACTACAAGAAACTGTATTGATCTTGGCTATAGAAAAATATAATTTTAATATTGTTTTAATTTTTTGCTAGTTATACAACAAATACAGGGTGTCATACATAGAGGACATCATACAAATACATAGAGGGAGAGTCTCTCCCTCTATGTATCAATCTCTCTCACTCACCTGGCCTCGGGGTCGGCATAGTACAGTCGCGGAATGAAAAGGTTCGTCACCTTAGTGTCGGTTTTCGCTTGCACTAGGTACTGTAAGTCAAACCTGCCAACATAACCGTGCAAGAAACAGTGCTGCTAACATTTAAATAAATATGACGTTTGCTAACGAATAAGGTTTTGCTTGTTTAATTTTCTATCCCATCAGTGCAATGTTACAAAATGTATTTTTTTTTATTTAATAGATAATGGCAGGTTGAACCAACAAGAAGGTTTTAGTTTATCAATCATAATACATAATCTTCTTGACAAGTTAAATCGTCAAACAACTTTGATCTGAATAATTTTGAACTTTACTGGCGAACAGTTAAAGATTATTTTCTCTAACTCGAGATTATTCTGTAACATAGTTTCATTCAAAAGGTAATATGTGCTCGCGATTCGTTGAAGGAATCAATTTGAAAACTGACGAACCTTTTCATTCCGTGACTGTACAAACCGATCGAGCTAACTCGTCACCTTCCCGTGTTCACCCCATCCATACCAGAGGCTCGATGTGACGTCACGGCTGCACTACATGCAACTCGACCGGGTTGTATGAAGCGCGTGTTTGTAAATGAGTCTCTCCTATAGCTGTGTATCTATCTCCCTCACTCCTCTCTCCCTCTATCTATCTCCCTCGCTCACCTGGCTTCTGGATCCGCATACAACTCCATGCGTAGCGAGTTGACGCACTCAGCTCACATTAGTAGCTTGTGTTTCTCTCTCTCCCTCTATGTATCTCTCTCCCTCACTCACCTGGCCGCATCAGCATACATCTCCATTAGTAGCTTGTCTCTCTCTCTCTCTCCCTATGTATCTATCTCCCTCGCTCACCTGGCCTCGGGGTCCATCCAGCATCCAGCGCCTACCTGCTACCTTTATGAGGTCATCGCTCCACCATGTGGGTGGACGTTCTACGCCGTGTTTCTCTCTCTCTTTCCCTCTATCTATCTACCTCGCTCACCTGGCCTCTGGATCTGCATACATCTCCATCCTTAGCGAGTTGACGCTCTCTTCTCCCACTGTATATCTATCTCCCTTTCTCTCTCTCTCCCTTTATCTATCTCCCTCGCTCACCTGGCCTCTGGATCTGCATACATCTCCATCCTTAGCGAGTTGACGCTCTCTTCTCCCACTGTATATCTATCTCCCTTTCTCTCTCTCTCCCTTTATCTATCTCCCTCGCTCACCTGGCCTCTGGATCTGCATACATCTCCATCCTTAGCGAGTTGACGCTCTCTTCTCCCACTGTATATCTATCTCCCTTTCTCTCTCTCTCCCTTTATCTATCTCCCTCGCTCACCTGGCCTCTGGATCTGCATACATCTCCATCCTTAGCGAGTTGACGCTCTCTTCTCCCACTGTATATCTATCTCCCTTTCTCTCTCTCTCCCTTTATCTATCTCCCTCGCTCACCTGGCCTCTGGATCTGCATACATCTCCATCCTTAGCGAGTTGACGCTCTCTTCTCCCACTGTATATCTATCTCCCTTTCTCTCTCTCTCCCTTTATCTATCTCCCTCGCTCACCTGGCCTCTGGATCTGCATACATCTCCATCCTTAGCGAGTTGACGCTCTCTTCTCCCACTGTATATCTATCTCCCTTTCTCTCTCTCTCCCTTTATCTATCTCCCTCGCTCACCTGGCCTCTGGATCTGCATACATCTCCATCCTTAGCGAGTTGACGCTCTCTTCTCCCACTGTATATCTATCTCCCTTTCTCTCTCTCTCCCTTTATCTATCTCCCTCGCTCACCTGGCCTCTGGATCTGCATACATCTCCATCCTTAGCGAGTTGACGCTCTCTTCTCCCACTGTATATCTATCTCCCTTTCTCTCTCTCTCCCTTTATCTATCTCCCTCGCTCACCTGGCCTCTGGATCTGCATACATCTCCATCCTTAGCGAGTTGACGCTCTCTTCTCCCACTGTATATCTATCTCCCTTTCTCTCTCTCTCCCTATATCTATCTCCCTCGCTCACCTGGCTTCTGGATCCGCATACATCTCCATCCTGAGCGAGTTGACGCTGGGGTCGACGACCGCCCACGCGCCGCCCCTTAGTTCGGCCCCGGGGGGGATATAGACTATGACGGGTGCTGTGGCCCCCCTTAAGGCTCGCACGATCTCCGCACCGAACTTCAGGATTTGTTCGTACATGTCTGTGAAAGAATTTTAATTGAAAATGGTGGCAAAAATAACCCAACAATATCTAAATAGGGATGTTTCCTGGGTCAATAGCAAGAGTTTTAATTAGTCCGTCAGTTAACTTATCAAAAAATACTCTACACGTATTTTTCACTTTTTCAAACTAATGAAAATTTAAAGAGACAAAACGCGCCAAAGTTCATAAGAAGAGGCCCGTGACGTCAATGCGTGCATAAAAGTGCCGCACGTTGTGACGTCGTGCGGAACTTCACGGCACCATAACTATGTAATTATTTGTTAGATTGACAAATAAAAATATATGTGTCCAATATTTTTTGATATTAAACATGACGGACTAAAAAATTTTTTTTAGGAAACTAGCCTATTGGGTACCGTATGCGATTATCACACTGCACCGCGCTCCGTCGCGGTCCGCGTGGCGACATATAAAAAATCCCGCGCGCAAACGCGTTGTCAGTGTGTTGTGCCGCGCGTGTTTTCTATACAAACTGAGGTACTTGCATATAATTATTAAATCTGTCGTCCCGCGTACCGCGGCGGAGCGCGGTGCAGTGTGATAATCGCATTGGTATCGGACTGCGCCGTTTCGAGGACTGGCAGTTCGATTTTGAATATTAAGACTTTCAGGGTTACTCCGAAACTTTAATAACGTAGTTACGAGTCTGACACTGTCACACATGTTGACATCTAGCTTTGCGTGAGAGGGATAACAATAGTTTACACGTAGAATTTATTAATTTGAAGACCATCGATTAATTGGATAAAAAATTGTTTAGTATACAGAAAAATTCTATTGTTTTGGTAGAAATAAAAAAAAAAATTATAATTTGTACAATATAAGTTTGTTTAATAAAATAACTATTGATTTAAAATTATAAACTTAATTATTTGTTAATTTTGTGTCAAAAACTTTTCTATTCTATTCCAAACTTCCTTTATAAGTAGCAGTTATAATCTGCAGTTTCAAAGGTAAAAAGAAAAAAAAAATCGATAACACTAAATAATGAAATAATAAGCTTTTTAAGGCATTAACTTACCCTTCTGACCACCGCTGAACCCGCGCCAGTTGGCGAAGATGATGATGGGCAGGTTCTCGCGGGAGAAGTCATTGATGGCCTCGGATGTCTTGTAGGCGGAGTCGGGGAACCACACCTGTGTAGAAACATTGGTATAGCAATCAAAATTGACAGTTATTAAACATTTAGTTAGGGATACACTCTTAAGGTTCAGCCAAACCTATTGCATTGATTGCCATCGCTGCACGCCGGCTGATCGCGAGTGATTGCGTTGGTTTGACTGAACCTAATGCTAAAAAAATATTAAAATTGGTACAGATTAAACACCAAAATATCTGACCTTCTCAATACTCAATACTCAATAGTTTATTGCTTCCATAATGTTTACAAAAGGTGTTATTGGTAAGGTAAGATACAATTATGGACCCTGTCGGGCACTGCATTTTAGGAGAGAGGAAGTAGTAATTATCAAATTTATTTTTAATCTGTTTTATTATTATTATACTTATTTAATATTTATTATTCATTATACTTCTATATTAATAATTTCGTCAAGGGGTACGGTAGACTGGATCGAAACCTTATATGAATAACAAAGCATAAAAAAATATCGATTTTGAGTCGACAACATATATCCGCAAAATTCGGATAATGGAGAATTTCGTTAAATTCCGATGGCACTGACANCCAAGTCCAGTAGGCCTAAGATGATAACGCGCCGTGATAACTTTTATCGACGTTAATTTGTATGGGCAAAATCGATAAAATGGCGTGATAACCGCTTATCGTGGCGCGCATCTTAGGCCTACAGGCCAGGAAATCTTTAACGTTTTACATAAATATATTGACTTGGCCATCGCATGAAAACACGTGTAAATTAAATTATTTAGTGCGATGGCCAAGTCAATAATTTATGTAAAACGTTAAAGATTTCCTGGCCTGGACTTGGTATTACATGGATCTCACAACTTTTTACCGTAGAACAACTGAGTTGCGAGATGGTTTTTTTGACAAGTATTGTTTTTGATGGGATAACTGTTTACTGTTTAGATCAGGGTTTCCCAAACTATGGGTATACGACCCAGTGGTGGGTCGCAAGCGAACATTGAGTGAGCCCTGCCTGTAGAACGACACACCACCCTACAGATCCGAGTCATTTATTAAGAGTAGGCGCACACCGTTGATTTTTAGTTGGCCGATAGTTGTGCCCGATTTTAAATTGTATGAAGAATCGGCCAAATCGAACCGGCGTAGTGTGCGCACTCCCATACATGCCCATACTGATCAACTGCCCGACTAAACTATCGGCCGACGAAAAATCAACGGTGTGCGCCTACTCTTAGGCATATTGGTAACGGTTAAATTTCTTATAGGTAGGTTCGAGTTTGGGAACTTGTATTAGATGAGTCGTAGCCCAGGCAACTTTGGGAATCACTGGTTTAGATGATTGGTGTTGATACTAAAAACACAGATTTTTAAAAACAAGAACCTCAACACCTTTACCGAAGCACTGCACTGCACAGCATTGCACTGAATCTGAGACATGACTCCTTTATTCCACAACGGGACAATTAATGTCCACAACGTTGCCAAATACCTCGGGACCTATTTTTGTCAATTTTTCGTTGCCAAAACCCGCCTGTGATGTCAGATACACAGTAGCGGCGTAAGGGGGGGGCGGTGGGGGCGGTCCGCCCCGGGTGCCAAGCATCAGGGGGTGACACAAGTCGCGCAGAATAGTACTCACTGGCACATCTGCATGGCAAATCTGCGGTCTATGTCATGATACAGNGTCGCGCAGAATAGTACTCACTGGCACATCTGCATGGCAAATCTGCGGTCTATGTCATGATACAGGGGGGGGGAGAGGGCGATTGTCTTTCAATCTTCGAATCAGTTGGTAACCCCAAAATCCAGGGGGGTACCAGGGGGTGCCTTAGGACTTATGACGGGGGGGTGATCGCCCCGGGTGCCAACCCATGCTACGCCGCCACGACCATCGACTAGCTTCAATTTCCACATACAAAATTGAATTGAATTAAATTATAATACTTACCTACTTTATTACAGATACCAACGCGTCAATGTGACCGAAGTGATAGGGCCTATAATCGACAGCAGCGCTGCTCGCTTGGAGATAATCCACTCGTATCCACCACCGAAAAGCAGGAAGAACGTCCAGGACATCCTCTCGGATGAGACAGGGAAGGAATTCACGGTGTTCCAGACCAAACCCGAGGCAGTCATCAAAACGATAGCTGCTGGTAAGACGCCATAGCACAAACTTCAGCCAAACCAACGCGTGCATAGTCGCCATCGCCGTCGCCATCGCCGACCTGCACTTGGTGAAGCGATGGCTTCAGCCAAACGTGGTTTGGCTGAAGCGATGCCATTGTGGATTAGAATTTAGATTCATTTAGCACTGTTCTACTAAAAAATACAGTGTGGCCCTGCGAAACCCCGAGTGTGTGTGAAACTACATCATAAATAATTGTGACCTGATATCCACTATCATGTGAGTTATTTGTTACTATCTGTGCCACAGAATAATAATGCTGTGCCCCGCGGTGTTACCCGCGGTAAAACGTAACCTATGTGTTAATCCAGGGTGTTTTTTGTACATGGAGTCCATAGAAAGTTATCAGTTCATAATTTTCACATTTTCAAGGTGAAAGTGAAAAGGCACTCAAGAGCTAACAGGGCAAGATAATGTACCATCCTAGACTGCATCTCACTTCACACCAGGTGCGATTGCAGTCAAATACCTACCTGCCTTTCAGCCCCTTCCGGGGTGGCACTTTGAAAAACGAGCAAACAAGTAGAACCATTGAAAAATAGTTTCATCATCATCACACACACCTGCAAGATGCATTTTGCTGTGGTTGCGGGTTCGAATCCCACTTGATGCAAGTCGCAAATGATCAAGCATTTAAATTGGCTCGTCAGCACCCTACGAATATCAAAGTATTATGTCTGGGACATCTACCGAATCTTACAAAAACAAAATTACTTGAATGTGTAGTGACACTACAGGTTCATGTTACCTTATAACTCTGTGCCAGAGTACAATTCAGTTCAACGGTTCCCTAACAGATGGCGCTTTCTAGCATTTCGGAAAAAAGGCAGGGGTTCTAGAATATTCCTTGACCTGTATCTATATTAATAATTTCGTCAAGGGGTACGGTAGACTGGATCGAAACCTTATATGAATAACAAAGCATAAAAAAATATCGATTTTGAGTCGACAACATATATCCGCAAAATTCGGATAATAGAGAATTTCGTTAAATTCCGATGGCACTGACAAACAATTTCAAACAAACCGCTGTCGCCATCTTTAGTGGTTCACTATCCACTCACTACTCACTATGCGATCAGCGCCAAAACCTTACTACCTCTTTGCTGGGTTGTCATCGATCCATAAATAAATGCGTTTCGCGATTTTTATGATATAGTTCCAAAATACTGGACTGTCCTGTCGATGACATTGACAGTGGGGCGCCACCGTCAATACCGGATCGCTGGTTCAGATATTTGCCATGTTGGAAACCATACAGATGAACGATGGTAGCGCCCCCCTGTCATTGAGTTTGGTGGGACAGTTCAGCGTGGGTCATCTATACACTCTTTGTTATGTGTTTTTTCTTTTAACCTTCCCCCTTAGACAAAACGCACTTTTTGATCGAATCGAAAATCGAATCCGTCAAAACTCCATACAAAAAAGGGGCTTTTCGACCACTTTTCGACTGGTTTGCGATTATAATTTGCACTTTGTCTAGACCCACTAATATTGGCCGATTCAACCACAGAAAAAGAATATTAGCCATAACCATAAAAGTTGAAGTTCAAATGTCAATGTCATTTAGTTTCGCACAGTGACATGCAATTTTTGTAATGGCAAAATATTTGTAAGAAACTGCAAACAAATTCAAATGTGCAGTCGATGTGTGGAATGCGACAACATTATACTCGGTAAGCGGCTTATTTTTTTTTTATTTAACCCGACAAATAATAATAAATGACCACATGCATAGCCTGTGTTAATTTGAATATTTGTCTAAAAATAAAATATATTTCTCTTATTAAACTCAGCTCAGATGGTAAGAGCGCGACAACGGAGAAGTCGAGGATGTAGGTTCAATTCCTGCATGTGGTGTATTTTTTCATCACATCTTATTAAATTTGTTTAATAAGAGTAACACAATATAGCATTAAAACTTTAAATTAAATCTTTAAATTAAAGCTTTAAATTAGCTATTCCTAAATATATTTCTCTTTTTAGGTTGATAACGAAGGGTTGACGCTAATCGAGGATTCATTGATGATTGATAATGCTTCTTCGGACAACAAGAAAAAACAGCAACTGTCAGTCAGCAGTGATGATGCTTCTTCGAACAACAAGGAAAAACAGCTGCTGTCAGTCAGCAGTGATTTTATTTCTTTAGAAGAAGAAGAGAAAGAAAACATATCAAATGGCGGGCAAACCCCCAAAAAAACATAAATATTCAAGCAGGCTTAGAACAGAATATCAGCCCCCCAGGACTAACTATTTATATTTAGCACTTTCAAATAACACCATTCAAGTATCAGTACATTCAGTTGGTTCTATGATTTATGAATGTGTTCAATGTCAAGCACTTCATTTTTTAAGTGAAAAAATTAAAAATCATTTTAAAAATTGTTGTCATAATGGGAAGGTATACATAGATCCAGAATTATTATTAGATAATACAAAGGCAATACGTCTGATGCTAATCATTTTAAGGTTAATATACGACTATATAATTCAGCATTTGCAATGGCATCCATTAATTCAAACTTGAACACATTCCCTCCAGGATTTTTCACTTATAGGGTACAAGGACAAATTTATATAAAAACTGGATCTATGGTTCCGTTGCAAGGTCATAAACCACAATACAACCAATTGTATATAATTGCCTTAAATGAAAGATTATCTGATTCTAGAAATAACATATGTAAAAGCAATATAATGAGGTCCTTACAAACAATGCTCAATGAATTCAATCCTTTTGTCAAAGTATACAAAAAGGTGGCTGCAATTTTAGCAGAAGAGGAATTAAAAGCAGCCTCAGAAAATCGACCCAAATATTCGGTATCAATGCAGATTTATAAACATAAATCTCTGGATTTGCGTCGGTATAACACACCATCAAATAATGAGGTAGCGGCCATCTTTGTAGGAGAAAACGGTGAACCTCCATTAAATATAGACTTCTCTGTACAAGAATATTCTCAACATTTAACTACACTCAAATCAACCAATCCCAATATTAACCCTTTCACCTTTCCTCTACTTTTTCCTTATGGAGAACTCGGATGGCATGAAAATCTTCAACACAGAGAAGAGAGTCGAACTGCTCGAAGCCGTCTTACAATGTTACAATTTTATCAGTACCTATAGACTTCCTGTTCGTTAAAAATTTTAGCCCATTATTTTACGCTGAAAAACGTGATTTTCATATAAAAATCACGCGTGCGGACGCGTTGTCAGTGTGAAGTGCCGCGCGTGTTTTCTATACAAACTGAGGTACTTGCATACAATGATGAAATCTGTCGCCCTGCGCTCCGCGGCGGAGCGCGGCGCAGTGTGATAACCGCCTTAATAAGAGTTATTTACATAACCTATATTAACGATTGAATTTGATTGTTTTGTTAATTTGTCTTAGTTTATTTTGAATGGTGATTTAAAATAAAAATAATTTGTGTAAAAACTTTTGCAGTTTTTATTTACCATATTTATTAAACACAACTAACGAAGCTATATGAATCTAGGTATATTTAATATTCTTTGAGAACCGATGACTACAGAAACATCTATCTACATTTTGCACCTAGAATTGTGTATTATGAGTCAAATTTCACCCGAGCGAAGCCGGGTTTTCATCTAGTATTTTTATATTTTACAGGTGTATTCGATCTGGAAAAACGCACGTGGAGCATCTATATTGACAAACCAAACGAGTCAGAGCCTGTTGCGGTTCTACCAATTTCTTTTACCATGTTAGATAATTCTTACTAAGCCTTAGTTTGTAGACGCAAATATAGTTTGAAAATAACGCTACCTATTTAATTTTAATTGAGTGTGTATTTGACTTTGTCCAATTTAATGTGTCAATATTACAAATTAGGTTAAATGTATTTAGGTTTCACCAATAAATAGTTAGTACCATAAATACATTTAAAGATTTAAAAGTATAATGCCCATTTTCACCATCAATACCTAATTTTAAGTGAACCCTATGAAAACAAAATACCTGTTAATCATTATTACCATAGGGGTCACTTAAAAATTAGGGATTGATGTTGAAAACGGGCATAAGTCCTCTAACTGCTTATTGGTGAACTCAGACCTAGTAGATTATTTATGTGATTGCAAAATGATATAATATTTATAATTCAATACACTCGCGAGCAAATGTATGGAATCACCCCATTTGTTTCGAGCGATCGTAAGAACTAAATAATTAATAGAAGATAAAATATAAAAAATATGGTACCACTTAAAGGTATTTTACATAGTACCTAGATACTTTAAATTGATACCATAGATACATATTACTTATTTGATTCTATACTTTTGCTCGTGTATATGTTACGGTTAATGTGATAAATTGAAAATTATTAATAATAACCGGTCATTATGAATAATTACCGACATTCGCGGTAAAAGTGATAAATTAATCACATTTAACAGTGATTATTTAATAATTCAACCTTAGTACTAACAAATTTCATAAAAGAGAACAATATCTTGTGTACGTGCTCGTGTACAGCCAAACTTTTGAACGTTATGATATCATAATATTAATATAATTTGGCATAATGAGTTTGGAATGTTTCTTGCATAATATTACTTTTCCATGATGCCTATAACATAATGTTTTGATTTAAAGTGAAAAATAGGTTAAGGAGCGGCGGGGGTGGCCCTTGGGCCACCCCTAAGCCGCCTATTTAGTTTTATACACACATACATGACCTCATATTAATCACATTTACCAAATCATGCGGTAATTATTCATAATAACCGGCGATTATTAATAATTTTCACATTTATCCCTTTGACCGTAACATATACATTAGTTAGCTACCATGATTAGTAAAATAACATAGTATGTTTTAATATTATGTAAGTATGATTAATTGTTCATTTGAGAACATTCACAGAACTCAATTTTTTTAGACTTGGATTTATATTGCTTGTTGTAAAGGATTTCAATTTAATCTATGATTTCGACGAATATAACCAAAATAATGTTTCCAACAGCCCTCAGCACTGATGGCATTACAAGTAATTTTTCATGTTTTTAAAAATGAGTTTTTTGTATCTCAAGCTAATTCAGCAACTCTTTATTTAAAAGATTGATAAGATTTAGGGTTTGCCCTATTATGTATATTCCGCGTTTTAATTAGGTAAATAACTATACCAATGAAGGAACACTTCTACAAAACAAATATGTAGATTACTTACTTCCTACTTTAATTAGCTACTAGAATCCGTTTGTAATAAAATAAAAAATAATAAATTTATTTTAAGTAATTGGAGTTTATTTCATAGACACCTATTACATGAGTTATTTTATTAAATTACAGCTAATAATAAATTTCACGTAAGTGTTAAGTATGTAATAAATGAAATTATATACTTAAAAAAGAAAAATCAGTGACCAATCACTACACTCTAAAACTTTTAACATTAATAATATGTAGTAACTAAATTAAAACTTAATTGAGATTTTAAAGAATAACAAATTACTTTTAATTTATATTACAGGATGTAAGGTGAAGGTTAACAAAACCTTGGTGTCTGTTTAGACTGCTTGAACACATTGTTGTAGATGAAAAAATTAAGAATTTGTAAAATACAACAATGAAAGTCGTAAATTATTATATGCAATATCCAAAATAAGGGTTAACTATCGCCACTCGGGCGAAACACGGCAGTTCTTTTAAACACAGCTTAGAAGAAGTATCATTCTTTATGCAGATCGCTAACACAATTTCAAAGAAAATGTAGATAGTTTACTTAAAGCTCCAATATTAAGACTTCACGAGTCTCGACCCTTTTTACTAATATCATAAGTGAGGTTTATGAAGATTGACGTTTCTTACTCATTCACGCAATATCTACTGAACGGATTATGATGAAACTTTACAGTATTATAGTTTATAACTCGGCTCTGGCATGCGTAAGCTATAGATATAATTCGGGACAGTCACAGTTAATCTTTCGCCAACCTATCCCCTACACCCTGTATTAATTGGAGAATATTGCAATATTACTAATTTTTGTACAGTCGACTGCACAAGAAACTAAGCACTGTGATATCTTATGTAGTTTAGATGATATTATGCATTAATTGGACCGAATTCTAGCCTGATGTGCTGTTCACTGTACTATCAGGGACTCGAACGCCTTGACACCTTAAGGGCCTAAATTGTTTGCACACACACGCTCGATTTTGCTCCGCCCCCGTTCATTCATATTTCGGGTCTAAGCAGCGTCGGCGCACCACTGTAGATGTTTGCCCTAGCAAACCAAGCTCTATGTAAAGCAATTAGGATTGAGTATTGCTTATTACCCGCATCCGTAGCGCTCGTTTGGCAACGTCGCATTTTAGTCAATTTGAAACCCAATAAAGAATCGCTACAAAATATTATATGAGGCTTCGTGTAAAATTTGAACTAGCGATTGCCCGCTCGGGTCACAAAATTGCTATCGCACATTCCGAGGTAACTATGCAATTTCCCGAGAAAAAAGTAGCCCTTTCTACAATTATTGTTGATATTATGAGTGTAAATCTCATGATATTAGTTTAGCTAGTTAGGGCGAGAAATACAAAATCATACAGTTGCTTTCGAATTTTACTTATTTAATAGGTATTTAATTTATTCGGAACTTATTTAAACAATATGTTATTGAATTAATTAGTAAAGTGTTAAGGAATATTTGTGGCTTAAAACAATCATTGTAAGATCTGGCTATAACTTTCTTAAATCCTTGAATGTAAATAAAAACTTATACCTGATAGGTTTCTATTTATTTTTAATGCATATTTTGTTTTCCGTTTTAAAGAAACACTTATCTTTAAAACGGAACATCTCACATCCAGGTAATTGGTTATCGTAAATATTATAATATTCAGTTAGTTTTATTTCAAATTCAATTTTTTATTGCACATTAAGTGTCTTTACACAAGGTCTTAAATCAATAACAATTAAACTTCAAACTAAATAATACTTAAACAGTTAA